>NC_057794.1:334578773-334878773 GCF_018294505.1 Triticum aestivum
CGGCGGCGGGAGCTGGCGGCTAGGGTTTCGGGGGCTGGGGCGCTGGCTCGGCTGGGCCTCTACCCCGGCTTATAAAGCCTTCCTGGGCCGGTGTCCAGGTCGGACACGGCCCGTAGGTCGGTTCGTTTTTTTTAAATATTATGCGCAGAAGAAAAATAAGAATAAATACTAAACGGACTCCAAAAATTCCGAAATAAGTTTTCACGGGCTTCTAAAATCAAGCCGCGCAAGGTGAACATTTATTTGGGACCTAAATGCAATTTTGAAAAACGCACATTTTTCCTAAATTCAAATAAAACACCGAAAAACTCCAAAATAAAATCTTATTTGATTTTATTATTTGATCCTCAATATTTCTTTATTTGGGAAAGTCATTTTATTCCCTCTCATATTTTTGTAATAGAAATAATTGATGATAAAATAAATAAAATCAAATGATCCTATTCTCAAAATTTGAGAAAACTCAAATATGAAAATAAAGAAATCCCCAACTCTCTCCGTGGGTCCTTGAGTTGCGTAGAATTTCTAGGATCAACCAAAAGCAAAAATAAAATATGATATGCATAGATGATCTAATGTATAAAATTCCAAATTGAAAATTTGGGATGTTACAATAGCCCATTAGGTGTAGTTGCAACATCACCTGACCCACAAAATACCCCAACTCTAGCAGACTCTAGCCCTACTACACTGGTCATTTCTGATGCCCCAACTTAGCAGACCCCAACTGCAGCAAACAGTATGATTATGCCAGTTGACATAGCACCAGTTGTATGACCCAAAACCCCCATTCCAGCAAAGAGTACACCAAATCTAGTTGCCAAATCCCTTTTCGAACCAGAGAGAGCCCCAATTGCAGAAAATAGGACCCCTGTTCCATTTCTTCCCAGTTTAGAAGACGAAGCTTATGTTGTTGTCAGGAACTTTGTGCACATCTTTCCTTCACGGAAAGATTATACCGCAGACACAGAACAATTTCGAGTCTTCCTCCGCAACTTACGCGTAAGTTATGTACTAATGTTATTCATGGTCATTACTGCATATGTTTCTGCTGACAGAAGACACAAGATTTCATTCTTTTAAATAGGCGAGGCGCAAACTGGATTGTGATGATGAGCAAGAGTTGGTTGCGCTTTTCAAGCACTCGTTGATGAAGTATCTTTCCTACCTGAGGCAAGCGCACTTCGATGGCAAGCCTCTGAACGAAATTTCTGTAAAGTCTCCGGTGCTAAATTTATCCGACGGTGACTGGAATGATCTTGTTACACATTGGTCTCGGCTGCAACGTAAGGTACTGTCTATGATATCACATCACAATTTGAACTACATTTCTGCATTTGCCTTAATGTCTCACTTGTATGAAAACTGTTAGCAGAAGAACATTCGTTCTCAAGGGACCACAGAATCTCGCAACTATACTGCACACTGCATTGCTCTTGTGAGTACCTCTTGCCCTGTCTGACCATACTTACTTTCATAGTTGTTTGATTATGTAGCATCACTGCACATGTTAGCCTCGTAATCGTCCATTTGGTGGACATTATAAGATCAGTATGGACTCTTACATAAATTTAGAATCAACCCAATGCTTTTGAAGAGGTTTAGCTCTGCAGTCCTCTTCTAAGGACTGAACATGGTCTATCACTGTACTTACATTAACAGCTACTCCCTCCGTCCCATAATATAAGAATGTTTTGTACAGTACACTAGTGTTCAAGACACTCTTGTATTATGGGAAGAGGGATGGGTTCATTTTTTAGCATTCTGCATCTTATCTCCCCCGCCCACCATTTACTAAAAAAGATCAGATCTATATTTAATCTTACCAACAAGTAGAATACATAGACAATGCCAGTGCAAAAGTGTAGCCCATTGCTCTTGTCAGTACATTTTGTCCTGTAATGCTTGTACTTCCAGGGATTGGTAGTTGATTATGTTGCATCAATCTGCATCTTATCTTCATTATCCTCTATCCCTTCCAGTATTATCATATCTATAATTACTCTCTACAAAATGTAGAGTACAGGCAATGCTTATGAAGAAGATTATGTGCTGAAATTCTTGAGTTATCCTTCCCTTGCCATGGAGAAGGGCATTATAAAGCCGGTGTTAACTGTTAATGTAAGTCAGTCCTTCTAAAGCCTTTATCCTCAACTGCTGTTTAATTTGCTCATACTCCCTATCATTTACTGATGTTTAGTTTGTTGTTTCTACAGAAATGCATGTTCGTAAGAACCGTAAGTTCTAAGTTTTACTTGTAAAACCAAATTCCTTATTCATACCATGCACATTACTTAATACTCCCTATATGTATGCTTGTTTTTGTGGATCTATAATCCAGTGTGTGGTGAAGCAGCCCACGTTTGCACCTTGTCATCTCCTGTTTTATCTTACTGATGTGGCTGATGATATGAAAAACATGCCATGCACATTATCCAAAATAGATACAATGATTTTCTGTGCCCTTCATCTATGCTTGTTATGTTGACATGGTAATCCAGTAGTGTGGTGAAGCTCCCCGCATTATGAACAATGCCAAATTATGCTATTGATATTTTGAACATACTCTTTATTTTCTAATTTGAAATTGGATAGAATTGACAGAACAGTTATCATCTTTGTTTATACACGTGCAAAACATGTCATCTCCCTGCTTTGTTTCAGGGTGATATGCCTGATGGCATGCACATGTCTGCTGAAGGCTGTGAGACAAACCCAACATATATTGCAGCAAAGAAGGCAAAACATCTTGAAGATAGTGAGACAACCCCAAAGTCTTGTCTTGATGCAGTGTTCAAGTTACTTGAGACTAACAGTCAGACAACCTCACAGAATTCGTTGTCTGAATCAGTTCGACTTCTTCAGTCCCAAGTTCTAGCAGAAAGGCATTCTACAACTCAACTTTGACTTGAAGTCCTATCTCTAAGAAAGATTGCGGAGAACACCAATGAGAACCTCATTGCTAAACAGCTACACCTGGAAGCTATGACCGACATGCTAGGCCGGTCTCACAGCCTTGCTCAGCAGCTTGCGCAGCAGTCCCCCCGCAAGGCTAACCTTTCTTGAACTTTCTTGGAAGTGGTCTCGGTTTAGTATTATTTTGTTACGCTGCAATGGTGCCAAGTTTTTGTAATCTGCTTCTTCGTTGCGCTTTATGATCACTAGTGGCGAACTTTGATGCCCAGTGGATGTAATATACCTTAAATCCTTTATTGTGTAGTGTAGGTTTATTCTTAGTTACTATGCCGTAATTTCTTTATTATATAGAGTAGGTTTGTTCTAAATTCCTACTAGTTACGCAGCATCGCAAAATGAACCCCGGCCCATGATTGTGCGAATCAAATCACGGGCTTTTAACAGGCCAAAATTGTCTGGGTCCTTGTTTGGCCCAATCAGATATCGGCTTGGAGCAGGCTGGATGCAAACCGGGCCGTAGTTAGGCCCAACTATATGACGGGCTTTTAACATGCCGAAATTAATACAGGGCTGAAATGTTAAGCAGGCCCTTAACAGGCCAAAACTAATATCAGGATGAATTACTAAGTGGGCCTTTAGCAAGTGGGGCCAAAAGCATAGTGTCCAATTGACGGGCCGAATCTGATATGGGCCATAATTGAGCCCAAAGCTTCTTAAAGGGCCGGACCTAATCTGGGCCGTAATTTGGCCCAGAACATGGTAGGTTTTTAACGGGCCGGATCTCATATGGGCCACTATTAGGCCCGGAGCGTGGCAGGCCATTAATGGACCGGATCAAATATTGGCCGGCATTTGGCCCAAAACATGGCAGCCAGTTAATGGGCCGGCCTACTAGGGTCCTCAAAATCTTGTGGGCCTATAGCTGGGCCGGCCCATTAATGTCGGCGAAATCTTGTGGGCCTTTAGCTGGGCCGGCCCATTATGACCCGCAAGAATCTTGTGGGCCTTTACCTGGGCCGGCCCATTATGGCACAAAAAAATCTTATGGGCCTTTACCTGGGCTGGGCCATTATGGCCCGCAAAATCTTGTGGGCCTTTAGCTGGGCCAGCCCATTATGGTCCGCAAAATTTCGTGGGCCTTTAGCTGGGCCAGCCCATTATCGTCCGCAAAATCTTGTGGATCTCTAGTTGGGCCGGCCCATTTAAACTTGTTGGGTCGGGCCACGTGTCGACGTATCATAGGCGCCTTCTGTCCAGTGAGTGGATGACATATATCCCGACGATGAGCCGACACGTGTTTCCTCTAGCCAATGATGATTTTACACGTGGAAAATCCCCATTGGTCGGGGCTGTTAACGGGTTATTGGATCCAAAACCCGACCCGATAGCTTAACGGCGTTCCGTTACGGTGGATGCCACGTGTCGGTCACCCTTGACGAAAGCACTTCTGTGATGCGCGATTTCTCATCATGGAAGTGGACACTTCCGTGATGATAATTTTGGTAATATCATGGAACACTTCTAGGACAGTACAGGTATGACTATCTTGATTCTGTCATGAATTTTTCATGGATGTACATGCATGACAAAAAAAGCGACCTACTGTGACAAACATGTATCATCACGGAAGTGTATTTTTTTGTAGTGCTATCATACCACATCACAACCATTTTAATAGCATGTTGACACACAAGGTAAACCATTATAAACTCCTAGCTACTTAAGCATGGCATGAGCAGCTATAATCTCTAATTGTCATCGCAAACATGTTTCATTCATAATAGGCTGAATCAGGAACGATGAACTAATCATATTTACAAAAACAAGATAGGTCGAGTTCATACCAGCTTTTCTCATCTCAATCAGTTCATCATATATCATCATTATTGCCTTTCACTTGCACGACCGAGCGGTGTGGATAATAATAATAGTGCACGTGCATTGGACTAAGGTAGAATCTGCAAGCATTCAATATACAGGAGAAGACAAGGTAATATGGGCTCTTGGTTAGTTCAACAATAATGCTTATGAGAGCCACTTCAACATTTTCATCATGGTCTTCTCCTCTCGACCTCCAAAGAAAAGAAAAGAAACAAAACTATTTACACGGGAAAGCTCCCAACAAGCAAAAGAAGAACGAGAAATATTTTTGGGTTTTCTTTTAATTATTACTACTACAGGCATGGAAAGTAAACTAGCTAAAAGCTACAACTAGTTTTTTTGTTTTTCTTAAGGTTTTTCAAACACACAAGAAGAAAGCTTAAAACAGAAAATAAACTAGCATGGATGATACAGTGAAAAAGTATGAGCACCGACAACTGGCATGAGTGTGTGAACATGAATGTAATGTCGGTGAGAAGTATGTACTCCCCCAAGCTTAGGCTTTTGGCCTAAGTTGGTCTATGACCATGGCTGGCCTGGTGGATATCCGAAGTTGAAGCCGGGGTTGTACTGAGATGCAGGAACTACCGCCTGATGAGCTGCAGCTTGGAGGCAAGCTGCCTCCGTCCTCCTCTCGTACTCGTTTGCCTCCTCCCTAGTTATAACATATCTCCCTTTTGTCTGAAAGTCAAAGAAAGCGGGAGCAGGGAGAGCAACATGGACAGTGCGACGCCTGTCAAAGATTAGTCGGTACTGGAGAGGTTGTTCATTCCTCTCAATAAACTGATGGCGAACCATAGAATTAAAATCTAGATAAGCAGGAGGCAACTCCATATCATTTTCATGTATGGGTATCTCAAGAAAATTAGCTACACGAGTTGCATAAATTCCACCAAACAAGTCTCCACTTAAACTATTAAGATGCAACCTACGCGCAACAATAGCCCCAAGTTATATTGTTTATCACCTAATACAACACTCTTGAGTACACTAAGATCTGGAACGCATATGTGACAAGCCTCATCCTTACCATTAATGCATCTACCTATAAAGAGAGCAAAATAATGTATGGCAGTAAAATGAATGCTCCCTATGGTAGCTTGTGTTATTTCTCTAGATTCCCCCACAGTGATACTAGCAAGAAAGTCTTTAAATTCAGAATTGCGAGGTTCACTGACATTACCCCACTGCGGGAGTTTACAAGTAGTATTAAAATATTCTAAGTCCATGGTATAAGATTTATCATAGAGATCAAATAGGACAGTGTGAGAATTGCGTGATGATGTAAATTTAAACCTTCTCACAAAGGAATCAGTTAGGTGATAATATTGGGGGCACTTATCTGACACGAAGCCCTCAAGTTCAGAATTACGCACATACGCATCAAATTCCTCCTTAATTCCTGCTTGGACCATAAAATCTTCTCACGGCCATTCACAAGGCCACACTTGAGCTTCTCTTGGTAGTTCATAGTCCGGCTCACGTATCGCGGGCCTGGGTCCTTGCTTCCTTGAGGAACCACTTTGGTACATTTTCCTAAACATATTTCTTTCGGTGAAAAATTTATGAAATTTTTAGTGACTCAAAATAAAAGTGAATCAAACTCAACAAGATTGATAGCAACTACTCCTACAAGTGCCTAGAGACTATATCATGCATTAAAACTACTTGGGACCATATAAATTTGACATGCAAGCTCAAGAACAGGGTCACCTAAGCAACAAAAATTTGTAATAACTAAAGCACTAGAACAAAAACTAATTGGACCATTGGAGGAGTCACATACCGAAGAACAATCCCCAAAGCAGTTTTGTGAATGGAGCTTTGAGAAAGGAGATCGAAAATGGCAGCAAGATGAGCTAGAACTCGGGTTTGAGCTGGTGGGTGATTTTTTCTAGAGGAAGAAGAAGTGTGTGGGTGCTAGAATAAGTGGAGGGGGTTCGCGAGGGGCCCACGAGGCAGGAGGCGCGCCCAGGGGGTAGGGCGTGCCCTGGACCCTCGTGGCCAGGTGGTGGCTCCCTCTGGTGTGTTCTCAGTGCCAGATATTCTTAAATATTCTACAAAAAATCATATTTTATTTTTGGGACATTTGGAGAACTTTTATTTTCGGGGTATTTTTTATTGCAAGGTGATACATCTCCAACGTATCTATAATTTTTGATTGCTTCATGCTATATTATCTACTGTTTTGGACATTATTGGTCTTTATTACCCACTTTTATATTATTTTTGGGACTAACCTATTAACCGAAGGCCCATCCCAGAATTGTTGTTTTTTGCTTGTTTTAGGGTTTCGAAGAAAAGGAATATCAAACGGAGTCCAAACGGAATGAAACCTTCGGGGTCGTGATTTTCTCAACGAACAAGACCTAGGAGACTTTCACCCTACGTCAAGAGAAGAAAGAGGAGGCCACGAGGTAGGGGGCGCGCCCACCCTCACCAGGCGCGCCCTCCACCCTCGTGGGCCCCCTGTTGCTCCACCGATGTACTCCTTCCTCCTATATATATCCACATACCCCCAAACGATCAGAACATGAGTCAAACCCTAATTCAACCACCGTAACTTTCTGTATCCACGAGATCCCATCTTGGGGCCTATTCCGGAGCTCCGCCGGAGGGGGCATCGATCACGGAGGGCTTCTACATCAACACCATAGCCTCTCCGATGAAGTGTGAGTAGTTTACCTCAGAACTACGGGTCCATATTTAGTAGCTAGATGGCTTCTTCTCTCTTTTTGGATCTCAATACAATGTTCTCCCCCTCTCTTGTGGAGATCTATTCGATGTAATCTTCTTTTTGCGGTGTGTTTGTTGAGACCGATGAATTGTGGGTTTATGATCAAGTCTATCTATGAATAATATTTGAATCTTCTCTGAATTCTTTTATGTATGATTGGTTATCTTTTCAAGTCTCTTTGAATTATCAGTTTGGTTTGGCCTACTAGATTGATCTTTCTTGCAATGGGAGAAGTGCTTAGCTTTGGGTTCAATCTTGCAGTGTCCTTTCCCGGTGACAGTAAGGGCAGCAAGGCACGTATTGTATTGTTGCCATCGAGGATAACAAGATGGGGTTTTATTCATATTGCATGAGTCTATCCCTCTACATCATGTCATCTTGCTTAAGGCGTTACTCTGTTTTTAACATAATACTCTAGATGCATGCTAGATAGTGGTCGATGAGTGGAGTAATAGTAGTAGATGCAGGCAGGAGTCGGTCTACTTGTCTCGGACGTGATGCCTATATACATGATCATACCTAGTTATTCTCATAACTATGCTCAATTCTGTCAATTGCTCAGCAGTAATTTGTTCACCCACCGTAGAATACTTATGCTCTCGAGAGAAGCCACTAGTGAAAGCTATGGCCCCCGGGTCTATCTTTATCATATTTATCTCCTACTACTTAATTATTTCCTTTGCTATTTACTTTGCCTTTATTTTACTTTGCATCTTTATCATAAAAATACCAAAAATATTATCTTATCATATCTATCAGATCTCACTCTCGTAAGTGGCCCTATAGGGATTGACAACCCCTATTTGCGTTGGTTGCGAGGATCTATTTGTTTTGTGCAGGTGTGAGGGACTCACGCGTAGCCTCCTACTGGATTGATACCTCGGTTCTCAAAAACTGAGGGAAATACTTACGCTACTTTGCTGCATCATCCCTTCCTCTTCGAGGAAAACCAACGCAGTGCTCAAGAGGTAGCAAGAAGGATTTCTGGCGCCGTTGCCAGGGAGGTCTACGCAAAAGTCAACATACCAAGTACCCATCACATACCCTTATCTCCCGCATTACATTATTTGCCATTTGCCTCTCATTTTCCTCTCCCCCCACTTCACCCTTGCTGTTTTATTCACCCTCTCTCTCCATTCCCCTTTTCTTTCCCAATTTGTCTCTTTTGCCCGTTTCTTGTTTGCTCGTATGGTTGGAATAGCTGTTTATTTATTACTAAATAGAGAACCTAAGATCTATGTATCCTCATCCACTTGCTAATCTTTTTAAAAGATCCAATTATGATGAACCAATTGCTAGTGAGTTTTGTGCACTAGATTATCTTTATGAGATTTTGCTTGAAATTCGTGAATCTGAAAAGTGTGATGAATTACTTTATGAAGCGATTCACGATAGATCTTTGAATAGAAAACATGATTGCAATGAGGATAGTATAAATTCTATGAATGTCAATTGTGCTAATAATATGCGAAACCCTAAGCTTGGGGATGCTAGTTTTACTATGTCCTCTACTTGTTGCAATGATCATGATTGGGGTGATTCTTCTTTTGATCTTGAAAATTTATTTAAACCCCATGATGAATATGAGATTGATTATAATGTTTGCAATAATATTAAAAGTGGGTTTGGAAAGGTCATGACTTTAGTTAATGTTAATCCCACTATTTTGGAAGAGTGTCAACTTTGCATACATGTGGATCCTGTTAAGAATATGTTTTGTGATACCTATATTGTTGAATTTTCTTATGATCCTACATTTAATTACTATGAGAGAGGAAAATATGGTTTTAGAAATTTTCATGTTACTAAATTACCTTTCGTTATGTTGAGATTGCTATTGTTTCTTTCCGCTTCCTTGCACATGCTAGTTTTTGCTTGCTATGATAATTTGTTTGCCTTTAAGAAGCCTATACATAGGAAGTATGTTAGGCTTAGATGTGTTTGTCACATGCTTTATGATTCTCCTTTTGTGCTTCAGTTCTTGTCTTTCTTGTGAGCATCATTAAAATTACCAATGCCTAGCTATAAGGCTTTAAAGAAAAGCGCTTGTTGGGAGACAACCCAATATTTTTCCTTGCTGTTATTCAATAAATAATTTATCTAGCCTCTATTTTGGTTGTGTTTTTTTGTTTAATTAGTGTTTGTGCCAAGTAGAACCGTTGGGAAGACTTGGGGAAAGTCTTGTTGAACTTGCTGTAAAAAACAGAAACTTTAGCGCTCACGAGAACTGCTATCATTTTTATTTGGAGAGTGATATTCAGTTAATTCTTTTTGAAGATGATTAATAGATAAATTCCTCACGTCCAGAAATTTATTTTAGAATTTTGGGGGTTCCAGATGTTGCGCTAGCTACAGATTACTACAGACTGTTCTGTTTTTGAGAGATTCTGTTTTTTGTGTGTTGTTTGCTTATTTTGATGAATCTATGGCTAGTAAAATAGTTTATAAACCATAGAGAAGTTGGAATACAGTAGGTATAACACCAATATAAATAAAGTATGAGTTCATTATAATACCTTGAAGTGGTCTTTTATTTTCTTTCGCTAACGGAGCTCACGAGATTTTCTACTTTAAGTTTTGTGTTGTGAAGTTTTCAAGTTTTGGGTAAAGATTTGATGGATTATGGAACAAGGAATGGCAAGAGCCTAAGCTTGGGGATGCCCATGGAACCCCCAAGATAATCTAAGGACACCTGAAAGCCAAAGCTTGGGGATGCCCCAGAAGGCATCCCCTCTTTCATCTACTTCTATCGGTAACTTTACTTGGAGCTATATTTTTATTCACCACATGATATGTGTTTTTCTTGGAGCGTCTTGTTTGATTTGAGTCTTTGCTTGTTAGTTTATCACAATCATCCTTGCTGTACACACATTTTGAGAGAGCCATACATGATTTGGAATTTGTTAGAATACTCTATGTGCTTCGCTTATATCTTTTGAGTTATATAGTTTTGCTCTAGTACTTCACTTATATCTTTTAGGGCACGATGGTGGATTTTTTATAGAAACTATTGATCTCTCATGCTTCACTTAGATTATTTTGAGAGTCTTAATAGTATGGTAATTTGCTTAAAATCCTAATATGCTAGGTATTCAAGATTAGTAAAATTTTCTTAAGAGTGTTTTGAATACTAAGAGAAGTTTGATGCTTGATGATTGTTTTGAGATATGGAGGTAATAATATCAAAGTCGTGCTAGTTGAGTAGTTGTGAAATTGAGAAATGCTTGTGTTGAAGTTTGCAAGTCCCGTAGCATGCACGTATGGTAAACGTTATGCAACAAATTTGAAACATGAGGTGTTATTTGATTGTCTTCCTTATGAGTGACGGTCGGGGACGAGCGATGGTCTTTTCCTACCAATCTATCCCCCTAGGAGCATGCGCGTAGTACCGAGGTTTTTGATGACTTGTATATTTTTGCAATAAGTATGTGAGTTCTTTATGACTAATGTTGAGTCCATGGATGATACACACTCTCACCCTTCCATCCTTGCTAGCCTCTTCGGTACCGTTCATTGCCCTTTCTCACATTGAGAGTTGGCGCAAACTTCGCCGGTGCATCCAAACCCCGTGATATGATACATTATTTCACACATAAACCTCCTTATATCTTCCTCAAAACAGCCACCATACCTACCTATTATGGCATTTCCATAGCCATTCCGAGATATATTGCCATGCAACTTTCCATCATTCCGTTCATCATGACACATTCATCATTGTAACATTGCTTAGCATGATCATGTAGTTGACATAGTATTTGTGGCAAAGCCATCGTTCATAATTCTTTCATACTTGTCACTCTTGGTCCATTGCATATCCCGGTACACCGCCGGAGGCATTCATATAGAGTCAACTTTTGTTCTAGTATCAATTTGTAATCATTGAGTTGTAAATAAATAGAAGTGTGATGATCATCATTCTCTAGAACATTGTCCCAAGTGAGGAATAAATAAAAAAAGAGAAAGGCCATAAAAAAAGAGAAGGCCCAAAAAAAGAAAGGCCATAAAAAAAGAGAAAAGGCCCAAAGAAAAAAAATAGAGAAGGGACAATGTACTATCCTTTGCCACACTTGTGCTTCAAAGTAGCACCATAATCTTCATGTTAGAGAGTCTCTTGTCTTGTCACTTTCATATACTAGTGGGAATTTTCATTATATAACTTGGCTTGTATATTCCAACAATGGGCCTCCTCATGTGCCCTAGGTCTTCGTGAGCAAGCAAGTTGGATGCACACCCACTTAGTTTCTTTTGTTGAGCTTTCATACATTTATAGCTCTAGTGCATCCGTTGCATGGCAATCCCTACTCCTTGCATTAACATCAATCGGTGGGCATCTCCATAGCCCATTGATTAGCCTCGTTGATGTGAGACTTTCTCCTCTTTTGTCTTCTCCACATAACCCCCTCATTATATTCTATTCCACCCATAGTGTTATGTCCATGGCCCGCACTCATATATTGCATGAAAGTTTATAGGTTTGAGATTACTAAAGTATGAAACAATTGCTTGGCTTGTCATCGGGTTTGTGCATGATGAGAGCATTCTTGTGTGACGAAGATGAAACATGACTAAACCATATGATTTTGTAGGGATGAACTTTCTTTGGCCTTGTTATTTTGAGAAGACATAATTGCTTAGTTAGTATGCTTGAAGTATTATTATTTTTATGTCAATATGAACTTTTGTCTTGAATCTTTTGGATCTGAATATTCATACCACAATTAAGAAGAATTACATTAAAATTATGGCAAGTAGCACTTCGCATCAAAAATTCTATTTTTATCATTTACCTACTCGAGGACGAGCAGGAATTAAGCTTGGGGATGCTTGATACGTCTCCAACGTATCTATAATTTTTGATTGCTTCATGCTATATTATCTACTGTTTTGGACATTATTGGGCTTTATTATCCACTTTTATATTATTTTTTGGACTAACCTATTAACCGGAGGCCCGGCCCAGAATTGTTGTTTTTTGCCGGTTTAAGGGTTTCGAAGAAAAGGAATATCAAACGAGTCCAAACGGAATGAAACCTTCGGGAACGTGATTTTCTCAACGAACAAGACCCGGGAGACTTGGACCCTACGTCAAGAGAAGAAAGAGGAGGCCACGAGGTAGGGGGCGCGCCCACCACCACCAGGCGCGCCCTCCACCATCGTGGGCCCCCTGTTGCTCCACCGACGTACTCCTTCCTCCTATATATATCCACGTACCCCCAAACGATCAGAACAGGAGCCAAAACCCTAATTCCACTGCCGTAACTTTCTGTATCCATGAGATCCCATCTTGGGGCCTGTTCTGGAGCTCCGCCAGAGGGGGCATCAATCACGGAGGGCTTCTACATCAACACCATAGCCTCTCCGATGAAGTGTGAGTAGTTTACCTTAGACCTACGGCTCCATAGTTAGTAGCTAGATTTTTTGGATCTCAATACAATGTTCTCCCCCTCTCTTGTGGAGATCTATTCGATATAATCTTCTTTTTGCAGTGTGTTTGTTGAGACCGATGAATTGTGGGTTTATGATCAAGTCTATCTATGAATAATATTTGAATCTTCTCTGAATTCTTTTATGTATGATTGGTTATCTTTGCAAGTCTCTTCGAATTATCAGTTTGGTTTGGCCTACTAGATTGATCTTTCTTGCAATGGGAGAAGTGCTTAGCTTTGGGTTCAATCTTGCGGTGTCCTTTCCCGGTGACAGTAAGGGCAGCAAGGCACGTATTGTATTGTTGCCATTGAGGATAACAAGATGGGGTTTTCTTCATATTGCATGAGTCTATCCCTCTACATCATGTCATATTTCTTAAGGCGTTACTCTATTTTTAACTTAATACTCTAGATGCATGCTGGATAGCGGTCGATGAGTGGATTAATAGTAGTAGATGCAGGCAGGAGTCGATCTACTTGTCTCAGACGTGATGCCTATATACATGATCATACCTAGATATTCTCATAACTATGCTCAATTATGTCAATTGCTCAGCGGTAATTTGTTCACCCACCGTAGAATACTTATGCTCTCGAGAGAAGCCACTAGTGAAACCTATGGCCCCCGGGTCTATCTTTATCATATTGATCTCCTACTACTTAGTTATTTCCTTTGCTATTTACTTTGCCTTTATTTTACTTTGCATCTTTATCATAAAAATACTAGAAATATTATCTTATCATATCTATCAGATCTCACTCTCGTAAGTGGCCCTATAGGGATTGACAACCCCTATTTGCGTTGGTTGCGAGGATTTATTTGTTTTGTGCAGGTGCGAGGGACTCGCGCGTAGCCTCCTACTGGATTGATACCTTGGTTCTCAAAAACTAAGGGAAATACTTACGCTACTTTGCTGCATCATCCCTTCCTCTTCGGGGAAAACCAACGCAGTGCTCAAGAGGTAGCACAAGGATAATTCAGAATACAGACAGAAAATACTATTATTGCTTTATTAAATATAAATAACGGAAAGTAAAAAGACGGTACAAAAAGTTGTGTTTCTAACTTCATCCATCTCATGCTCATCAAAAGGAATCCACTAACAAGGTTGATCAAGTCTTGTTAACAAACTCATTCCGAATCGCACGAAACCGGAGAAATTTCGAATGACACTAGGTTACCTCAACAGGGATATGCATGTGCCCAACAATAAGAATATCATATTTCTTCTTGAAAGTAGGAAGAAGAAATTCAAAACCTCCAACAGTAATTGTTGGAATTTTTCCAATAGAATTGATAATCTGGACTTGAGGTTGTTTCCTCGGAAAGTGTACCGTGTGCTCATTACCATTAACATGAAAAGTGGCATTGCCTTTATTGCAATCAATAACAGCCGCTGTAGTATTCCGAAAGGGTCTACCAAGAATAATAGACATACTATCATCCTTGGGAATATTAAGAATGACAAAGTCCGTTAAAATAGTAACGTTTGCAATCACAACAGGCACATCCTCACAAATACCGACAGTTATAGCAGTTGATTTATCATGCATTTGTGAAGATATTTCAGTAGGTGTCAACTTATTCAAATCAAGTCTATGTTATAAAGAGAGAGGCATAACACTAACATCGGCTCCGAGATCACATAAAGCAGTTTTAACATAGTTTCTCTTAATGGAGCATGGTATAGTTGGTATTCCTGGATCTCCTAGTTTCTTTGGTATTCCACCTTTAAAAATGTAATTAGCAAGCATGGTGGAAATTTCAGCTTCCAGTATCTTTCTTTTATTAGTAACAATATTCTTCATGTACTTAGCATAAGGGTTCATTTTAAGCATATCAGTCAAACGCATACGCAAAAAGATAGGTCTAATCATTTCAGCAAGGCACTCAAAATCCACATCATCCTTTTTCTTGGATGGTTTAGGAGTAAAAGGCATGGGTATCTGAACCCATGGTTATCTTTCTTTACTGTAACACCCCCAGTGTCATGCTACAGTAACCCTCTGTGATCAAACTAATCATTTTTCCAAACAGTTCTTCATCACCTTTGATCAATATCCCATTTGAAATTCCAGTCAATTCAAATTCAAGTGAAGTTTGAAGTTGCTCAAAAGTTGCTGGAAAAATGTTCATCATTTGTCAAAAAATCCATAACAATTATTTGTTAAGGAACACAACATCACTTTTGTGCAAAGATGAGCATTAGCCATTATAACATCACCAATTCAGCATTTTTAAATGCTATCCTATTTATGAAAAATACCAAATGAATTCTTCTGGTCTCCAAAATATTTGTGGCACTGTCTATAATCACCAGGGATTTAATGGGACACATCCCAAATTTTTCTTAAGTGAAACAGTTGACCAAATAATTCCCTTTCTCTCTCTGTTAATAAATAAAGGCAGAATATAAAAATATAAAAAAGGCCTACCTGGCCTCTAGCCTAAGACCCAGCGCGGCCCAGCCCACCAGGTGCCCCTTTCTCCCTCCTCTGTTCACACGGGCACCGTGGATGCCATGCGGCCGCACATGGCCAGGATGGCCACGTGTCGGCCATCCGCTGCCGTCTCGTGCGGATAAGGTCGTCGGCGACGCCCCTGCCAACCCTAGATCGCCTACTTCCCCTTTGCGCCCCCTCCATGGTCCTCTCTGCCTCGCCCCCCTCACCAGATCCCTCCTCCCATGCGCGCCCATGGCCGCGGCACCGTGCTGACCGCGGCCACCGATGTCCTCGCCCCTCTTTGACGAGTCGCCGAGCGCCGCCGTGCCCCGCTACGTCTTCTCCGACCACGGACTAGAGCTCGCCGCCCCTATAGGGCCCACCCCATCGTCGTCTTCTTCCTTGGCTCATAGGGACGTAGCTCCCTTGTAAGCATTGGGGTCATTTGCAGAAGATGACCCCACTGTCATAGACACAACCCCATCAAATATTTTTCTAGCTTCGTTCCTGTCGGCTCACCGTTGTCTTCTTCAACGACGGTGCCCACTACAGCTCCTAAACCCACCGCCGGGCCCTCGTGCGCCCTCTCGGTGAGCTCGCCCTCCTCTTACCTCTCTCACGTAGGCCGCCTCCCTCTCAAGCTCGCTCACCGCGGCTGCCGAAGCTCGGCCCAGCCGCTGAGCCCCTCGCCGTCACTACTAACATCGTCGAGCTCAACCGAGCCCCGCGGGACGCTCAGGGCCTCGCGGCGGAGCCGCCCGTGCCCTTAGTTTGTCTTGCCACACCCCGCAACGTCGACTCCGTCGAGAGCCCGAAGCCGCCGCTGCTACCGTCGACGAGGAGCTCACTTCGGGCCATCCTCGGGCGAGCCACCACTACCCCCTCGACGCGCCTTGACACGCTCGTCTGTTCGGCCCCAAACACACAGCGAACGGAGCCCCCTTGCGCAATCCCCATCCATGTCTGAACCCCACCGGCGCCTCCACTCGTCGCCAATGCAGTTTCGGCCAGCCGCGAGCCCAACCGACCTCACCACGCGACGCGGCGAGCTCTCCTTGTTCGAACGCGCCAAGTCCTGCACCTAAAGACCCCCCTGTGGCGCGATTCCGGCGAAGTCCGGCGAGCTCCGCCGCTGTTTTGGTCGCCGGTGGCGAAACCCCGAAGCCGCCGACGTGGCGCAACCGGGCCCCACCCTTGGGTCACTGCCAGTGGGCTATGGGGGCCCCGTTGACTGGGTTGACCCAGTCAACGTGCTGACTGGGCAGCCCAGTGGCACTAACATGTGGGCCCCACCATGTATTTAAGCTAATTAAAACATTTTTATAAACAAAACTAATCAGCTAACCTAATCAATCACTGACATGTGGGGCCCTACTGTTAATTAACTCTGTTTAATTAAAATAACCCACAGTTAGCCCTTTGTGTATGACATGTGGGACCCACTGGTCAGTTTGACCTGGTCAGCTGTCCTGTTGACTGCTCGCATCATAGTGATGTCATGCTGATGCTGTAATTCTTTTCTATTAATAATAATAATTCCAGAAAATACTTTAATATTTAGAAATTCATAGAAAATAAACCGTAACTCCGATGAAAATGTTTTCTATATGAAAGTTGCTAAGAAAAATCCCACGAATCCGAATGCACGGTCCATTCACCTGTCACATGCCCCAAGCATGCTGAACATGGAACCGTTCCCTCTCTTTTGTCTATCCGGAAAAAGCCAGACGCCGGGAAAACCCCTCCGGATGTTTTCCCTCTCCGTCTGCAACGTGTAGTACTGCTTTGGAGCACTCCTTGCGTAGCTTACTGCCTTGTCGGGCTTTCTGTTGCATTTGTATGCTTGCTATTTATTGTTTCTTCCCCCTCTTCTCTCCGGTAGACCCCGAGAACGATGTTGATACCCTTGTGATCAACTACGTCGACGACGACACTTCTTCCTTTTCAACAGAGCTTCCAGGCAAGCAACCCCCCCCCCTTGAGCATTCCGATATCGCCCAATTCTTTCCCTCCCATGCTTGCATTAGAACTACTACTGCTTTATGTATGATCCTACTCTGATGCATAGCCTGTTGTTGTTACCCGCTTTTATACCTTACCTGCTTATCCTAAACTGCTTAGTATTGGTTGGTTAGAGATCCATCAGTGACCCCACCTTGTCCCAGTTACCTCACTTTATGTTCAATGACTCGATCAACGTGATCGGCGTCCAGGCTCCGACACCGCACATCACCCCCCTAGTTGTACGACTCTGCAGAGTTACCATCGAGTGCCGAGGGTGGAACCTCTTACCTCACTCCTGATGAGATCTCTGTAGTGTAGCTATATGGTCGAGGTCATCGAGGGTGATTTCCTCCTTAACCACTTCCGTTACGGCTCTGTCGTGCAACCCATCAAATGTGAACCTCGAGGGTGGATCCTCTTACGCTCACCTTGATGATAACATCGAGTGGGATTCACCGAGGGTGATTCCTCGGGTTTTCCCCTTGGTGTTAGACACACAGTTACTATGGTTACTATGGCTTTGCACTGAGCCATGTTACTAAAGACGGGTCGACCCTGAGGGGTACCCGTGCGAGCTTAATAGCGAGTGATGTGGAGTCGGGTTGACCTGGAAGGTGCCCGCGAGACACTACGAAGCGTGGCCGGGCATTCTTAGTCCTTGTCACAAGTACTTGAGATGGGGCGACGGGGTCACATCGATCGTGAGTCTTTGCTCATTACCGCGTGCTCCTAATCCACTATGATTTGGATATTTGATCCGAGGGGCCTCTGGCCTGATAGCACTAACCATCACATGGGCATAGTATGGGCGTTCTGCGTCGTATGCATCAGCCGAAGCTTAATCGATGTCAGCGACTGAGCGGCGCGCGTCGGGTTGGACTGCGTAAGCTCCTGCCTTGTTGAAGGAGGTAGCTAGGTCTACTCACCGGCCGCGTACGCAACGTGCAGCAGTTCTTGGGGAGATGGCCCATGACCCCTGGGGGCATAGGTTTAGTCCAGCGTGCTGACCTCTCTATTAAGTCTAGGTCGGGTTGCGGCATATTGTTTGGCCGAGGCCGGGCATGACCCATGAAAGTGTGTCCGACCGGAGTTAATCGAGCGTGACGGGTAAGTTGGTGCACCCCTGCAGAGAAGAAAACATCTATCGATAGCCTGTCCTATGGTAACGGACACTTGGAGTTGTATCCCGATCGATACAACTAGAACTGGATACTTATGATGAGAATTGGATTGTGATGAGAAATGGATAGTATGGCTCTGGGATTGCTTTCTCGCAGGGAGTCGAGAAAGGATCTCTAGCCGAGGTTGATAACACTTTTACTACTTTATTTTATGCTACTCTACTCCCTCCTGTTGCTGCAAGATGGTGGGTTCTAGAAGATGCTAGTCTTCGATAGGCTAGGCTTTCCCCTTCCCTTCTGGCATTCTGCAGTTCAACCCACAGATACAACCCATTCCTTGGATACAAATGCATACTTAGTTTAGTTCTGATGTAAGTCTTGCGAGTACTTTGGATGAGTACTCACGGTTGCTTTGCTACCACTTTTTTCTCCATACCCGATTGTTGCGACCAGATGACGGATCCCAGGAGCCAGACGACGTCGCTGACGACTACTACTACCCCGAGGGTGCCTACTACCATGTGGACACCGCTGATGACTAGGAATAGTTAGGAGGCTCCCAGGCAGGAGGCCTTGCCTTTTCGATCAATGTTGCTTTTGTGCTAGCCTTCTTAAGGCAAACTTGTCTAACTTATGTCTGTACTCAAACATTGTTGCTTCCGCTGACTCTTGTGTATTTGAGCTTACATATTCGAGCCCTCAAGGCCCCTAGCTTGTAATATAAAGCTTGTATTATTTTAATTTGTGTCTAGAGTTGTGTTGTGATATCTTCCCGTGAGTCCTTGATCTTGATCGTACACATCTTCCCATGAGTCAAATCGGGAGGCGTCACAAGTTGGTATCAGAGCCGACTGCCTGTAGGAACCCCCTTTCCAACTCCTTGGCCGAAGTCGAGTCTAGTAACTGAAAAACTTTTACTAACATGGATGTGTGCCTTACGGGCCCACATCGCCATTGGGTGGTATTAGGATCACACAGCGGTGAGCATCATGAAATTGGTGATGGAGGAAGGTTGATGATGACGATGGCGACGGATTCCCCTCTCCGGAGCCCCGAACGGACTCCAGATCAGCCCTCCCGAGATAGATTAGGGCTTGGTGATGGCTCTGTATCGTAAAACATGATGAATCCTTCTCTCTGTTTTTTTCTCCCTGAACGTGAATATATAGAGTTGGAGTTGAGGTCGGTGGAGAACCAGGGGGCTCACGAGGCAGGGGGCGCGCCAAGGGTAGGCGCGCCCCACACCCTCGTGGACAGGGTGTGGGCCCCAAGCCTTGATTCTTTCGCCAATTTTTTTATATATTCCAAAAATATTCTCCTTGATTTTCAGGTCATTCTGAGAACTTTTATTTCTGCACAAAAATAACACCATGGCAATTCTGCTGAAAACAGCGTCAGTCCGGGTTAGTTCCATTCAAATCATGCAAGTTAGAGTCCAAAACAAGGGCAAAAGTGTTTGGAAAAGTAGATACATTGGAGACGTATCAACCATCGCCCTCCCTTGTCCACCACCATCTCCACCCACCATTACTCAAATTCTTAGTAGCTGTGGCGTATCCTCAAACACCCCCCTCCATAGTCCCCCCACCCGGCCCCTCCCCCTCGAACCCTAGCTCGCGGCCGGCGCCGGCGCCGCCGCCAACCCCTCCCAGTCTGCCCGTTCCTCCTAGCTTACATAACAAAGTTAAAGTTTCCCAGTGATTCCCATACCATCGCCCCACTCCCCTGAGTTTTTAGATGAGGCATGTGGTGTCCCTCCCTGCCAGATCCACATCCCCTGCTCCATAATGTCGTAGTCTAAGCTCGACCACGTATCTTCGGGAGCCCGACGAGTGTTCGGCCAAGAAGAGGTTTATCATGGCCTCTCTGGCCGATGTTGGTGAGGTGGCCATCGTTCACCCCGACCTATCGATCCTGGAGCAACACGTCGCCGCGGAAGCCGGCGAAGACGTTGACTACGTTGCCATGTCGAAGGCTTCATGTTAGCGGGCTAGCGTATTACTATATCTCGGGAAAGCTGGCAACGACATCAAGCTCGTCAACAGCGGCGGCTTCACGCGGGCCATGTCACAAGTTAAGTGGTCCATGCCCAACCCCTCTAGTTCAACCACCGTCGATCTCTTCGACGGCCCTGCCGCTGATCTCCTCCGCCAAGTGGTCAAGGATTTGCGATCCTTATACGCCATCAAGCCCATTTTGTCATTTCTGAAGGACACGTTCTATGGCGGCGGCTTGGGATCCTCAATTGCCAAGTTAGATCTCATTGACCACGATCATGAGGAGGGCACCCATGAAGGTTCTTCCAATGTGAAACAACCCATCTGTGACATCAAAGAGTGCACCATGGGTTTGTGCTCTTCCAACTAGAAGGATCCCATCCATGAAATGTGAGGCAACATCCTATCAGTAAATCTTACCTTTTCTAGCTTGCCAACCCGTACCCTTTGTTGTAGTAGCATTTGCCATGTGGTGCTTTAACTGTGTCATGTTTAATTATTTCAGTTATGCAAAAATGTATTGTTCAATAGGGCTATGTGTTGTTTAAGTATGAATTGTCCACTTCAGTTTCACGAATGGCTATATTTGGTTGTCTATAGTGAGTAGATGCCTTGTTTATCTGTATTTGGTTGTTAGGCTGGTTGCAGTGAGCATTTTTCCAGTTATCGAGCAGATGCCTTGTTTATATGTATTTGGTTCTTAGTTTGGTTGCAATGAGCATTTGTCCAGTTATCCAGCAGATGCCTTGTTTATCTATATTTGGTTGTTAGGTTGTTTTTTAGCATTTGTCCAGTTTTCAAGCAGATGCCTTGTTTATCTATATCTGCTTGTTAGGTTGGTTGCAGTGAGCATTTGTCCAGTTTTCAAGCATATGCCATGTTTATCTGTATCTGCTTGTTAGGTTGGTTGCAGTGAGCATTTGTCCAGTTTTCAAGCATATGCCATGTTTATCTGTATTTGCTTGTTAGACTGGTTGCAGTGAGACTTTGTCCAGTTTTCAATGGCTATATTTGGTTGTCATACTAATAATTTATGCCTTGTTTATTTTAGTCATTCACAATGTGTTTTTCATCATGTGCAAGTCGGAACTGTGTCGCTCGACTGCGTCAATACCAGTTTGAACGGCTAGATTTGGTTCCATTTATGCCTGGTGTAGTTAACACATGCCCTTTATTTCAGTTGTACACATTTATCCAGTGTGATGTTTAAGCATTACCTACATTAAATGCATTTTCAGGAATACCAGTTTGAATTGCAATATTTAATGGTTGTTAAACCTGCTGCCGGTAACATTACCTTCCATTTTATATCTGCTTTAACAGCATGCTGAAACCAGCACATTCAAGCTATCATTTGGAGATGATGTTGTTTGCCTTTTCTATATTTGTTTGATGTACTTATCATGCCTTTCCACTACTTATGCAGGACAACAACGAGAGTGGCCACCATTTTTTGCCGAGGTTAGCTTCATCCCTCGGCTTGTACTCCCCCCACCGTTCCATAATGTAGTGCATATAGATCCAGGCCTGGACACTTGTTAGCTTCTAATATTGACTTGTTTCTTGTAGGTACATATGCCCTTGGCAAGGATCCACGCATTGACCCTTTTTGCGTATGGCGCAATGAGATATTCATGAATAAGCATCATGTGAGGAAACTGATAAGGATTATTAGCAAAAAGATAGGAATGGTGGCAAGCAAATTATTTGTATATGCTCTATCCAACACAATAGTGAGTTGTAGGATGGTAACTACAAACTCTCCAGCCTTCTCTTTTTACTGCCCATAATGAGTTCTTAGACAACAATGCCTGAATCTTTTTCGTTCGCAGTGGTTCCTGTAGCAGTTCACTCAAGATTACCTCACAAAGTACATGATTGGTGGACACACAATGAAGGTTAAAGTATTTCATCCAGACTACAATGAGCATCGAGAAGTCATAATGAAGACAATGAAGGATGGACGGGCAGCCATCACAAGGGGTTGGCCAAGAGTTGTGCACGCATTATGCATGGAGGAGGGCACAATATGGGCATTCCGCTTCACCTTCTCCAGTAACCAGAATGTCTTTCGCCTCTCTCTTTATAGTCTTTAGTACAACTATGGTTCATCATTCTTTACTTGGTGCTTCTATAGTTCTTTAGTATATGTACCTATGGATTGAATTATGCATTCGTGGTTCAACCTATATTTGTAATAAACATGGTTGGATATGAAATAAAGGGTGCCTACTTTCAAATTCAAAACATGTGGTTTTTAAATTAGGGATTAATTAGGGATTACACTGCACACGGTTTGTGAAAGCAAAACGTCTGCGATAGATGTGGAGATCAAACACGTTTCTAGGATCCACTACGTGTGCGATCAATCTCTACTTCACACACGACATCCTCTTGAAAACTATTTGCATTAGGCCACCTTGCGCAAACGTTTACCACATAAAAACCGTGTGTGATGGACAGCCTTTGCCACACAGTTTCTTCTATGCACCGTGTGTGATGCATTCAATAACGCAAATGATAAAATTGTTAATATCATGTGTAATAGCAACGCTATCACAAATGATTTAACGGGGAAAATTGTGTGTGATGTACCTACGAACGAAAACATTTTTCTTGGAGCGACTGTGTGGGGTGTACATACGAACGGAAACGTTTAGCGGGGACTGACTATGTGGGATGTACTTGCGACCGGAAACGATTTCACCTGTATAATTGTATTTTTCTTAGCACCACTGTACGTATAACCGTATTTGAGATCTTGCCGGTCGCACACGACCTCATTTTTGCCAAGTGTGTGTGCCAGGAGGGCATATCCCCGACAGTTTCTGGGTCGTGTGGGAAGGACCTCCCTATCGCCCACACTCACTTGGTGACGGTTCCAGACGCTGTCGCGGAAAGGTGTTAAAAACCGTTTGTATAGCACCGTCGCATACTAGTGGCAGCAAAGCTGGCAAACCCGTGTGTGTGGTAGATTCCGCTGTGCAAGCCTGGCAGCCGTCCATTGTATGGGAACGTGGCATGCAATTTCAAAAAAATTCCTATGATTACCCAAGATCTATCTAGGATATGCATAGCAATGAGAGGGGGAGAGTGTGTCCACGTACCCTCGTAGATCAAAAGCGGAAGCGATAGGTTAACGTGGTTGATGTAGTCGAACGTCTTCACGATCCAACTGATCCAAGTACCGAACATATGGCACCTCCGTGTTCAGCACACGTTTAGCTCGATGACGTCCCTTGAACTCTTGATCCAGCGGAAGGTCGAGGGAGAGTTCCGTCAGTATGACGACATGGTGATGGTGATTGATGTCGCTTGAAACTACATCGGTATTTCCCCAAAGAGGAAGGGATGATGCAGCACAGCGGCGGTAGGTATTTCCCTCAGATATGAAACCAAGGTTATCGAACCAGTAGGAGAACCAAGAAACACAATGTAAACAGCCCCTGCACACAAATAACAACCACTCACAAACCGACGTGTTAAAGGGGCTGTCAATCCCTTTCGGGTAATAGCGCCTCACACGGTGCGTGGATGGGAGATAAATTTGTGATAGATTGAGCTAATAGATCGCAAATAAAATAAAGTGCAACAAAGTATTTTTGTATTTTTGGTTTAATAGATCTGAAAATAAAAGCAAGAGAAAAAAATAGATCACAAAGACAAATATATGAGAAATAAGACCCGGGGGTCGTAGGTTTCACTATTGGCTTCTCTCAAGAAAAATAGCAAAAGGTGGGTAAACAAATTACTGTTGGGCAATTGAGAGAACCTCAAATAACATGATGATATCCAGGCAATGATCATTACATAGGCATCACGTCCAAGATTAGTAGACCGACTCCTACCTGCATCTACTATTATTACTCCACACATCGACAGCCATCCAGAATACATCTAGTGTATTAAGTTCATGGAAAAACTGAGTAATGCAATAAGAACGATGACATGATGTAGACGAGATCCGTTTATCTATGGAGGTAGATATAGATCCCATCTTTTTATCCTTAGTAGCAAAGATACATACGTGTCGGTTCCCTTTCTGTCACTGGGATCAAGCACCGTAAGATCGAACCCACTACCGGGCACCTCTTCCCATTTCAATATAAATAGATCAAGTTGGCCAAACAAAACCCAAATATCGGAGAAGAAATACGAGGCTATAAGAGGTCATGCACAAAAGAGATCAAAGAAACTGAAATACTTTCATGGATATAAAAAGATAGATCTGATCATAAACTCAAAGTTCATCGATCCCAACAAACACACCGCAAAAGAGTTACATCATATGGATCTCCAAGAGACCATTGTATTGAGAATCAAGAGAGAGAGAGAGAGAGAGAGAGAGAGAGAGAGATGAAGCCATCTAGATACTAACTACGGACCCGAAGGTATACAAAGAACTACTCACGCATCATCGGAGAGGCACCAATGGAAGTGGTGAACCCCTCCGTGATTGTGTCTAGATTGGATCTGGTGGTTCGAGACTCTGCGGCGGCGGGATGAATATTTTGCGACTCCCCTAGAGTTCTGGGATTTTGGGGTATTTATAGAGCAAAGAGGCGGCCCGGGGGGCACCCGAGGTGGGCACAACCCACCAGGGAGCGCCTGGGCCTCCTAGCGTGCCCTGGTGGGTTGTCCCCTCCTCGGGACTCCCCGTAGGTGCAACTAGGGCCCAACATCTTCCTTCTAGTCCATAAATAATCTCTGTAAAGTTTCGTGGCATTTGGACTATGTTTGATATTGATTTTCTGCGATGTAAAAAACAAGGAAAAACAGCAACTTGCACTTGGCACTATGTCAACAGGTTAGTACCAAAAAATGATGTAAAATGACTATAAAAATTATTATAAAAATGATTATAAAATATCCAAGATTGATAATAAAACAGCATGGAACAATCAAAAATTATAGATACGTTTGAGACGTATCAGCATCCCCAAGCTTAACTCCTACTCGTCCTCGAGTAGGTAAGTGATAAAAACATATTATTTTATGTGGAGTGATGTTCATCATGTCATAACATATTCTTTTCTTTATAGCATGGACATTTGGACTTTTATGTGATTCAAATAAATAGTCTAGTTTTGACATAATAATTTAGATACACAAGCATATCAACAAGCAACCATGTCTTTCAAAATATCAACGTTAAAATAAGTTATCCCTAGCCCATCGTGCTCAAACATTGATCCATTCATGAAACATACTCAAATATTAACTACACTCAATACTTAAGCACGATCATATTGCCTCCTAGTTGGTGCTTTTATAAGAGAAGATGGAGACTCAAAATAAAAATTGCATAAAGTAAAGATAGGCCCTTCGCAGAGGGAAGTAGGTATTTGTAGAGGTGCCAGAGATCAAAGTGAAAAATTTGAGATAAAAACATTTTGGGAGGTGTATACATCCCACCAACGAAAATGACTTAGAGTTCCCAATACTTTCCATGCATAGATATATCATAGGCGGTTCCCAAACAGAAAATAAAGTTTAATCCTTTTTCCTCCATAACTTTCACTTTCAATGGCTAGCCGTATCCACGGTTGCCCTCCATACCAACACTTTCCAAGGAATTTATTATTTGACAACATAAAGTAAATTCATTTCTTTTTGCATTTCGGGACTGGGCATCCCTAATACCTTTGCCTTACTCTCGTGCAATGACAAGTGAATAAACACTCATCTTGAGAATAACACATCTAGCACAGAAAATATTAGTCACCCCTCACCGCTCCGCTAGCGAAACAAACACACAAAAGAGAAGTCTATTTTGAAAATTAGAGATGGCACATGCAAATTTGCTTAGAACGGCAAAAGAATACCGCATATAGGTAGATATAGTGGACTCATGTGGAAAAATTGGTTTAAAGGATTTTGGAAGCACAAGTAGAGGTCATACTTAGTGCAAAATGAAGGCTAGCAAAAAGATTGATAAGCGACCAACCAAGAAATGAATAATATCATAAGAAAGCATTAAGCATAATTAACGCCGAATAACGCACCACAAGTAGGATATAATTTCATTGCATGATTATTGACTTTCGTGCATGCATAGGGAATCACAAACCTTAACACCAATATTCTTACTAAAGCATAATTACTCATCACGGTGACTCACATATCATATCTCAAAACTATTACTAAGAATCAAGCTTATTTTGTCCAATGATCTTCATGACATTTTTTCTCTTTTTTTCTTTATCCTTCTTGGATAGCTCTCACTTTGGGATTAATTTTCATGTGTTGCTTTTCATAAGATCAAACAAATATAAGTGAAGATCATGAGCATAAATTTTTTTCTTTCTCTCAAAATAATTTAAGTGAAGCAAGAGATAATTCCTTCAAAATTTTACTAACTCTCAAATAAATCTAAGTGAAGCAACAGAGCTTTTCTTCAAAAATAACAAAGCACACCGTGCTCAAAAAGATATAATTGAAGCACTAGAGCAAGTCCATTGCTCGTAAGAAATTTAAGTGAAGCATAGATAGCAATTCTAAAAAGTCAAGATATAGTTTTGGCTCTATCAAATAGGTGTGTCCAGCAAGGATTGATGACTTAAAACACAAAATAAAACAAGCAAAGACACATATCATACAAAACGCTCCAAGCAAAACACATATCATGTGACGAATAAAAATATAGTCTCGAGTAAAATACCGATAGTTGTTGGAAGAAAGCGGGGATGCCACTCGGGGGCATCCCCAAGCTTAGTAGGTTTCTCATTCTTGGATAATAGCTTGGGATGTCGGGGTATCCCCAAGCTTAGGCTCTTACATCCTTCCTTCATCCATCGTAAGATAACCCAAAACTTGAAAACTTCAATCACACAAAACTCAACAAAGCCTTCGTGGGATCCGTTAGTATAAGAATAATAAATCACTACTATAAGTGTTGTATCAAAATAAATCATATTTTGTTCTTGTATTATATCCTCTTTATTCCAACTTTTCTATGGAAAAAACACATCAAAGAAACCATAGAGCCATCAAAATAAGCACACAACACAAAGAAAACAAAATCTGTCAACACAGAACAGTCTGTAGAAATATGACTATTTTGAATACTTCTGTAACTCAAAAAATCTGAAAAATTAGGACGATCTGCGAAATTTGTATATTTATCTACTACAATTGGAATGGGTATTTTATCGCTCTCTGGTAAAAATTAAAATTAATTTTGTGAGCACAAAACTTTCTATTTTTCAGCAAGATCAAACAACTATTGCCCAAGAAAATCCTAAAGGCTTTACTTGGCACAAACACTAACTAAAATACAAAAAACACAATCATAACAGTAGCATAATTGTGCTAACACTCAAAAACAGGGAGAAAAAAGCAAAAATAAATGTTATTCATTGGGTTGCCTCCCAACATGCGCTATAGTTTTACGCCCTTAGCTAGGCATAAAGCAAGGATCTAAGTTTTGTCTTCTTTGGTTCGAGATCCATAAGATGCCCTCATGATTGATTCATAAGGTGGCCTAATCCTTGTTCTAGGAAAGTGTTCCATACCCTTCCTCAAAGTTAATTGGAACTTAATATTGCCTTCTTTCATATCAATCATGGCATCGATAGTGTGTAAAAACGGTCTACCAAGAATAATTGGACAAGACGGATTGCAATCAATATCAAGAACAATAAAATCTATGGGAACATAATTCATATTTGCAAGAATAAGAACATCATTAATTCTTCTCGTAAGCTTTTTAATAGTAGAATCCGCCAAGTGCAAATTGAAGAAACATTCTTCAAGATTGGTAAGACCAAGCACATCACATAAAGATTTCGGAATTGTAGAAACACTAGCACCAAAGTCGCAGAAAGCAAAACACTCATAATTTTTAATCTTGAATTTGATAGTAGGTTCCCATTCATCATGCAATTTTCTAGGAATTGAAACTTCCAATTCCAATTTCTCTTCAAGAGCTTTCATCATAGCATCAACAATATGTTTAGTAAAAGCTTTATTTTGTTCATAAGCATGGGGTGAATTCATCATGTATTGCAACAAAGGAATACAATCAAACAAAGAGCAACTATCATAATTGAAGTCTTTGTAATCCAAAAGAGTGGGTGCATCACTAGCTAAAGTTTTGACCTCTTCAAACCCACTTTCATCAATTTTCTCAACAAGATTTTCACCCTCTGAAATATTGGGACACCTTCTACCTAAAGTCGACTTTTCTTCAGTCCCTTTTTATCAATATTAACTTTACTAAACAAGGAACCAATAGAAGAAACACCTGCTTTTTCTAAGAATTCTCTTTTAGCTCTAAGCATAGCCGTTCTTTTCTTACTTTCATCCACAAAAACATAAAGAGCTTTAATTGATTCATCTACTTTAGGCACAAAAACATTATCTTGAGATTTTCCACATCATGAGCAATTCTATCAACACTTCTAGACAAATCATCAATCTTATTCAACTTTTCTTCCATGGAAGTGTTGAAAACTTTTTGCACGTTGATAAATTATTTAATATTATTCTCAAGATTATAGGTATTCCTATTATTATTATAAGATTGATTTCCATAGGAATTACCATAATTATTAGAGGAGTTACTAGGAAAAGGCCTAGGGTTAAAATTACCTCTATAAGCATTGTTGTTGAAATTATTTCGAGAAATGAAATTCACATCAATGGCATCACTATTTTTCTCAATCAAAGTAGACAAAGGCATATCATTAAGATCAATAGGAGCACTTCTACTAGCAACCAATTTCACAAGAGCATCAACTTTTTCACTTAAACAAGAAATTTCTTCAACCGAATTAACTTTTTTACTAGTAGGAGCCCTTTCGGTATGCCATTGCGAATAATTTGCCATTATATTGTCAAGCAATTTTGTGTCTTCCCAAAGTAATTTCCATAAAAGTACCACCCGCGGTAGAATCTAAAAGATTACAAGAAACAAAATTCAACCCCGCATAAATTTTTTGTATGATCATCCAAAGATTTAACCCATGAGTTGGGCAATTCCTTAGCATCATTTTCATCCTTTCCCAAGATTGTGCAACATGCTCTTGTTCAAGTTTCTTGAAATTCATGATCTAGGTTCTAAGGGAAATGATATTTGCGGGAGGAAAATACTTAGTGATAAAAGCATCTTTTCACTTATTCCAAGAATCGATACTATTGCGAGGCAAAGAAGAGAACCAATTTTTTGCAGAATCACACAAAGAAAACGGAAATAATTTCATCTTGACCACATCATTGTCCATATATTTTTTCTTTTGTATATTGCATAATTCCACGAAGATATTAAGATGGGACGTGACATCCTCATTAGGAGTACCAGAAAATTGGTCTTTCATAACAAGATTCGGCTAAGCAGTATTAGTAGCACAAGTCTCCGCACTAGTGGCGGGAGGAGCAAGCAGAGTGCCAATAAAATCATTGTTGTTGGTATTTGAGAAATCATATAACTTGGTGTTCTCTTGAGTCATGGTGACCACACAACAAGGTTACACTCAAAATAGATCCGGCAAGAAAACGGCGAACAGAAAAAGAGAGGCGAATAAAATGGCAAATTTTGTGAAGTGTGGAGAGGAAAACGAGAGGCAAATGGAGAATAATGTAAATTGCGAGGAGATGAGATTTGTGATTAGGAACCTGGTTATGATGAAGATCCTCCCCGGCAACGGTGCCAGAAATTCCTTTTGATGTCGCTTGAAGCTACATCGATATTTCCACAAAGAGGAAGGGATGATGCAGTACAACAACGGTAGGTATTTCCCTCAGATATGCAACCAAGGTTATCAAACTAGTAGGAGAACCAAGCAACACAACATAAACAGCCCCTGCACACAAATAACAACCACTCACAATCGAACGCGTTAAAGGGGTTATCAATCCCTTTCGGGTAACGACACCTCAAACGGTGCGTGGACGGGAGATAAATTTGTGATAGATTGAGATAATAGATCGCAAATAAAATAAAGTGCAGCAAAGTATTTTTGTATTTTTGGTTTAATAGATCTGAAAATAAAAGCAAGAGAAAACATAGATCGCAAAGACAAATATATGAGAAAGAAGACACGGGGGTCGTAGGTTTCACTAGTGGCTTCTCTCGAGAAAGATAGCAAACTGTGGGTAAACAAATTACTGTTGGGAAATTGATAGAACCTCAAATAATTATGATGATATCCAGTCAATGATCATTACATAGGCATCACGTCCAAGATTAGTAGACCGACTCCTGCCTGCATCTACTACTATCACTCCACACATCGACCGCTATCCATCGTGCATCTAGTGTATTAAGTTCATGGAAAAACGGAGTAATGCAATAAGAACGATGACATGATGTAGACGAGATCTGTTTATCTATGGCGGTAGATATAGATCCCATCTTTTTATCCTTAGTAGCAACGATACATATGTGTCGGTTCCCTTTCTGTCACTGGGATCAAGCACCGTAAGATCGAACCCACTACCGGGCACATCTTCCCATTGCAAGATAAATATATCAAGTTGGCTAAACAAAACCCAAATATCGGAGAAGAAATGCGAGGCTATAAGAGGTCATGCATAAAAGAGATAAAAGAAACTCAAATACTTTCATGGATATAAAAAGATAGATCTGATCATAAACTCAAAGTTCATCGATCCCAACAAACACACCGCAAAAGAGTTACATCATATGGATCTCCAAGAAACCATTGTATTGAGAATCAAGAGAGAGAGATGAAGCCATCTAGGTACTAACGACGGACCCGAATGTCTACAAAGAACTACTCACGCATCATCGGAGAGGCACCAATGGACGTGATGAACCCATCCGTGATGGTGTCTAGATTGGATCTGGTGGTTCTGGAGTCTGCGGTGGCTGGATGAATATTTCGTCGACTCCCGTAGGGTTTTGGAATTTTTGGGGTATTTATAGAGCAAAGAGGCAGTCCGGGGGGCACCCGAGATGGGCACAACCCACCAGGGCGTGCCTGGGCCTCCTGGCGCGCCCTGACGGGTTGTCCCCTCCTTGGGACTCCCCCCAGGTGCAACCAGGGCCCAACATCTTCCTTTTGGTCCATAAAAAATCTTCGTAATGTTTCGTGGCATTTGGACTCCGTTTGATATTGATTTTCTGTGATGTAAAAAACAAGGAAAAACAACAACTGGCACTTGGCACTATGTCAATAGGTTAGTATCAAAAAATGATGTAAAATGACTATAAAAATGATTATAAAACATCCAAGATTGATAATAAAACAGCATGGAACAATAAAAAATTATAGATACGTTGGAGACGTATCAATGATGTGATCCGTGCACGGCTTCGCCTAAGCACTACAACGCTATGACCGGAGGAGTAAACTGTGGAGGGGGGCACCGCACATGGCTAAGAGAACAATTTATGTGCCGTTGGGGTGCCCTGCGCCCCCATATATAAAGGAGGGGAGGAGGAGGTGGCCAGCCCTAGGGGTGGCGCGCCATGGGGGGAGTCCTACTAAGACTCCACTCCTAGTAGGATTCGGCCCCCCTTCCTTCCAATGGAGAGGGGAAAGGGGAAAGAGGGGAGAGGAAGAAGGAAAGGGGGGCCGCTCCCCCACCCCTTGTTCAATTCGGATTAGGCAGGGGGAGGCGCATGCCTCCTCTTGTGTGGTTCCTCCTTCTCTCCACTATGGCCCATGAGGCCCATTAACTTTCCCACGGGGGTTCCGGTAACCTCCCGGTACTCCAAAAAAATCCACGAAAATCTTCAGAACCATTCCGCTGTCTGTATATAAGCTTCCAATATATGAATCTTTACCTCTCGACTATTTTGAGAGTCCTCATCATGTTCGTGATCTCATCCGGGACTCCGAACAAACTTCGGTCACCAAAACACATAACTCATTATACAAATCGTCATCGAACGTTAAGCGTGCAGACCCTACGGGTTCGAGAACTATGTAGACATGACAGAGCCACATCTTCGGTCAATAACCAATAGCGGAACCTAGATTCTCATATTGGTTCCTACATATTCTACGAAGATCTTTATCGGTCAAACCGCATAACAACATATGTCATCCCCTTTGTCATCGGTGTGTTACTTGCCCGAGATTCGATCGTCGGTATCATCATACCTAGTTCAATCTCGTTGTCGAAAAGTCTCTTTACTCGTTATATAATGCATCATCCCGCAACTAACTCATTAGTCACATTGCTTGCAAGGCTTATAGTGATGTGCATTACCGAGAGGGCCTAGAGATACCTCTCCGATACACGGAGTGACAAATCCTAATCTTGATCTATGCCAACCCAACAAACACCTTCGGAGACACCTATAGAGCATCTTTATAATCACCCAATTACGTTGTGACGTTTGATAGCACACAAGGTGTTCCTCCGATATTCGGCAGTTGCATGATCTCATAGTCGGAGGAATATGTATAAGTCATGAAGAAAGCAATAGCAATAAAACTAAACGACCATAATGCTAAGTTAACGGATGGGTCTTGTCCATCACATCATTCTCTAATGATGTCATCCCGTTCATCAAATGACAACACTTGCCTATGTTCAGGAAACTTAACCATCTTTGATTAACGAGCTAGTCAAGTAGAGGCATACTAGGGACACCTCTGTTTGTCTATGTATTCACACATGTACTAAGTTTCCGGTTAATACAATTCTAGCATGAATAATAAATAGTTATCATGATATAAGGAAACATACAGAACATCTTTATTATTGCCTCTAGGGCATATTTCTTTCAGTCTCCCACTTGCATTAGAGTCAATAATCTAGATTACATAGTAATGATTGTAACACCCATGGAGTCTTGGTACTGATCATGTTTTGCTCATGGAGGAGGCTTAGTCAACGGGTTTGTAATCAGATCCGTATGTATCTTGCAAATCTCTATGTCTCCCTCCTTGACTTGATCTCGGATGGAATTGAAGCGTCTCTTGATGTGTTTGGTTCTCTTGTGAAATCTGGATTCCTTCGCCAAGGCAATTGCTCCAGTATTGTCACAAAAGCTTTTCATTGGACCCGATGCACTAGGTATTACATCTAGATCAGATATGAACTCCTTCATCCAGACTCCTTCATTTGCTCCTTCCGAAGCAGCTATATACTCCGCTTCACACGTAGATCCCGCCATGACGCTCTTCTTGGAACTGCACCAACTGATAGCTCCACCATTCAATATAAATACGTATCCGATTTGTGACTTAGTGTCATCCGGATCAGTGTCAAAGCTTGCATCGATGTAACCTTTTACGACAAGCTCTTTGTCACCTCCATAAACGAGAAACATATCCTTAGTCCTTTTCAGGTATTTCAGGATGTTCTTGACCGATGTCTAGTAATCCACTCTTGGATTACTTTGGTACCTCCCTACTAAACTTATAGCAAGGCACACATCAGGTCTGGTACACAGCATTGCATACATGATAGAACCTATGGCTAAGGCATTGGTAATGCCTTTCATTTTCTCTCTATCTTCTGAAGTGGTCGGACATTGAGTCTGACTCAACTTCACACCTTGTAATACATGCAAGAACCCTTTCTTTGACTGATCCATTTTGAACTTCTTCAAAACTTTATCAAGGTATGTGCTTTCTGAAAGTCATATTAAGCGTCTTGATCTATCTCTATAGATCTTGATGCCCGATATGTAAGCAGCTTCACCGAGGTCTTTCATTGAAAAATTCTTATTCAAGTATCCTTTTATGCTATCCAGAAATTTTGTATTATTTCCTATCAACAATATGTCATCCACATATAATATTAGAAATGCCATAGAGCTCCCACTCACTTTCTTGTAAATGCAGGCTTCTCCAAAAATCTGTATAAAACCATATGCTTCGATTACACTATCAAAGCGTATATTCCAACTCCGAGATGCTTGCACCAGTCACTCAATGCATCCGTGGAGCTTGCACACTTTGTTAGCACCTTTAGAATCGACAAAACCTTCTAGTTGCATCATATACAACTCTTCTTTGAGAAATCCATTAAGGAATGCAGTTTTGACATCCATTTGCCAAATTCCATAATCATAAAATGAGGCAACTGCTAACATGATTCGGACAGACTTAAGCATCGCTACGGGTGAGAAGGTATCATCGTAGTAAACTGCTTGCACTTGTCAAAAAACTTTTGAAATAAGTCGAGATTTGTAGACAGTGACATTACCGTCAGCGTCAGTCTTCTTCTTGAAGATACATTTATTCTATATGACTTTCCGATCATCGGGCAAGTCAATCAAAGTCCACACTTTGTTCTCATACATGGATCCCATCTTAGATTTCATGGCCTCAAGACATTTCGCGGAGTCTGGGCTCATCATCGCTTCCTCATAGTTCGTACGTTCATCGTGGTCAAGTAACATGACTTCCAGAACAGGATTACCGTACCACTCTGGTGTGGACCATACTCTGGTTGACCTACGAGGTTCGGTAGTAACTTGATCTGAAGTTTCATGATCATCATCATTAACTTCCTCACTAATTGGTGTAGGCATCACTGGAACTGATTTCTGTGATGAACTACTTTCCAATTCGGGAGAAGGTACAATTACTTCATCAAGTTCTACTTTCCTCCCACTCACTTCTTTCGAGAGAAACACCTTCTCTAGAAAGGATCCATTCTTAGCAACGAATATCTTGCCTTCGGATCTGTGATAGAAGGTGTACCCAACAGTTTCCTTTGGGTATCCTATGAAGACGCATTTTTCTGATTTGGGTTCGAGCTTATCAGGTTGAAGCTTTTCACAAAAGCATCGCAGCCCCAAACTTTAAGAAATGATAGGTTAGGTTTCTTGCCAAACCACAATTCATTTGGTCTCGTCTCAACGGAATTAAATGATGCCCTATTTAACATGAATGCAGCTGTCTCTAAAGCATAACCCCAAAACGATAGCGGTACATCGGTAAGAGACATCATAGATCGCACCATATCTAATAAAGTACGGTTACGACGTTCAGACACACCATTATGTTGTGGTGTTCCAGGTGGCGTGAGTTGCGAAACTATTCCACATTGTTTCAATGAAGACCAAACTCATAACTCAAATATTCACCTCCATGATCAGATCGTAGAAACTTTATTTTCTTATTACATTGATTCTCCACTTCACTCTGAAATTCTTTCAACTTTTCAAATGTTTCAGACTTATGTTTCATTAAGTAGATATACCCATATCTGCTCAAATCATCTGTGATGGTCAGAAAATAACGATACCCGCGGCGAGCCTCAACACTCATCAGACCGAATACATCAGTATGTATTATTTCCAATAAGTTAGTGGCTCGCTCCATTATTCCGGAGAATGAAGTCTTAGTCATCTTGCCCATGAGGCATGGTTCGCAAGCATCAAGTGATTCATAATCAAGTGATTCCAAAAGCCCATCAGCATGGAGTTTCTTCAAGCGATGTACACCAATATGACCTAAACGGCAGTGCCATAAATAAGTTGCACTATCATTATTAACTTTGCATCTTTTGGCTTCAATATTATGAATATGTGTATCACTACAATCGAGATTCAACAAAAATAGACCACTCATCAAGGGTGCATGACCATAAAAGATATTACTCATATAAATAGAACAACCATTATTCTCTGACTTAAATGAATAACCGTCTTGCATCAAACAAGATCCAGATATAATGTTCATACTCAATGCTGGCACCAAATAACAATTATTCGTGCCGACGGCGATCGCATCAACCATAGAACCATTTTCAACGCGCATCGTCACCTCGTCCTTAGCCAATCTTTGTTTAATCCGTAGCCCCTGTTTCAAGTTGCAAATATGAGCAACAGAACCAGTATCAAATACCCACGCTCTACTACGAGCATTAGTAAGGTACACATCAATAACATGTATATCAAATATACCTTTCACTTTGCCATCCTTCTTATTCGCCAAATACTTGGGGCAGTTCCGCTTCCAGTGACCAGACCCTTTGCAGTAGAAGCACTCAGTTTCAGGCTTAGGTCCAGAATTGGGCTTCTTCCCTTGAGCAACAACTTGCTTGCTATTCTTCTTGAAGTTCTCCTTCTTTCCTTTACCTTTTTCTTGAAACTAGTGGTCTTGTTAACCATCAACACTTGATGCTCCTTCTTGATTTCTACCTCCACAGCCTTTAGCATCGCGAAGAGCTCGGGAATTGTCTTTTCATCCCTTGCGTATTATAGTTCATCATGAAGCCTTTCTAGCTTGATGGCAGTGATTGAAGAACTCTGTCAATGACACTATCATCAGGAAAATTAACTCCCAGCTGAGTCAAGTGGTTATGGTACGCAGACATTCTGAGTATGTGTTCACTGGCACAACTATTCTCCTCCATTTTGCAGTTGTAGAACTTGTTGGGGACTTCATATCTCTCAACTCGGGCATTTGCTTGAAATATTAACTTCAACTCCTGGAACATCTCATATGCTCCATGACGTTCAAAACGTCTTTTAAGTCCCGATTCTAAGCCATAAAGCATGGCACACTGAACTATCGAGTAGTCATTGGCTTTGCTCTGCCAGACGTTCATAACGTCTGGAGTTGCTCCTGCAGCGAGTCTTGCACCTAGCGGTGCTTCCAGGACATAATTCTTCTGTGCAGCAATGAGGATAATCCTCAAGTTATGGACCCAGTCCGTGTAGTTACTACCATCATCTTTCAACTTAGCTTTCTTTAGGAACGCATTAAAATTCAAGGGAACATTAGCACGGGCCATTGATCTACAACAACATAGATATGCAAAACTATCAGGACTAAGCTCATGATAAATTAAAGTTCAGTTAATCATATTACTTAAGAACTCCCACTTAGATAGACATCCCTCTAGTCATCTAAATGATCACATGATCCATATCAACTAAACCATGTCCGAACATCATGTGACATGGAGTAGTTTTCAATGGTGAACATCACTATGTTGATCATATCTACTATATGATTCACATTAGACCTTTCAGTCTCAGTGTTCCGAGGCCATATCTGCATTTGCTAGACTCGTCAAGTTTAACCTGAGTATTCTGCATGTGCAAAACTGGCTTGCACCCGTTGTATGTGAACGTAGAGCTTATCACGCCCGATCATCACGTGGTGTCTTAGCACAACGAACTATAGCAATGGTGCATACTCAGGGAGAACACTTATATATACCTTGAAATTAAGTAAGGGGTCATCTTATAATGCCACCATTGTTCTAAGCAAAATAAGATGCATAAAAGATAAACATCACATGCAATTAAAATATGTGACATGATATGGCCATCATCATCTTGTGCCTTTGATCTCCATCTCCAAAGGACCGTCATGATCTCCATCGTCACCAGCTTGACACCTTGATCTTCATCGTAGCATTATTGTCCTCTCACTAACTATTGCTTCTACGGCTATCGCTACTGCTTAGTGATAACGTAAAGCAATTACATGGCGATTGCATTTCATACAATAAAGCGACAACCATAAGGCTCTTGCCAGTTGCCGATAACTTTTACAAAACATGATCATCTCATACAACAATTTATATCTCATCACATCTTGACCATATCACATCACAACATGCCCTACAAAAAGCAAGTTAGACGTCCTCCACTTTGTTGTTGCAAGTTTTACGTGGCTGCTACGGACTTCTATCAAGAACCGTTCTTACCTACGCATCAAAACCACAACGATTTTTTTGTCAAGTGTGTTGTTTTAACCTTCAACAAGGACCGGTCGTAGTCAAACTCGATTCAACTAAAGTTTGAGAAACAGACACCCGCCAGCCACCTGTGTGCAAAGCACGTCGGTAGAACCGGTCTCATAAACGTGGTCATGTAATGTTGGTCCGGGCCGCTTCATCCAACAATACCGCCGAATCAAAGTAAGACGTTGGTGGTAAGCAGTATGACTATTATCACCCACAACTCTTTGTGTTCTACTCGTGCATATCATCTACGCATAGACCTGGCTCTGATACCACTATTGGGAACGTTGCATGCAATTTCAAAAAAGTTCCTACGATCACACAAGATCTATCTATGAGATGCATAGCAACGAGAGGGGGGGGAGTGTGTCTACGTACACTCGTAGACCGAAAGCGGAAGCGTTAGGTTAACGCGGTTGATATAGTAGAACGTCTTCATGATCCAACCAATCCAAGTATCGAACGTATGGCACCTCCGTGTTCAGCACACGTTCAGATCGATGACGTCCCTCAAACTCTTGATCCAGCAGAAGGTCGAGGGAGAGTTCCATCAGCACGACAGCGTGGTGACGGTGATGTGATCCGCGCAGGGCTTCGCCTAAGCACTATGACGCTATGACCGGAGGAGTAAGCTGTGGAGGGGGGCACCGCACATGGCTAAGAGAACAATTGATGTGTCTTTGGGGTGCCCCCGCCCCCGTATATAAAGGAGGGGAGGAGGAGGTGGCCGACTCTAGGGGTGGTGTGCCATGGGGGAGTCCTACTAGGACTCCACTCCTAGTAGGATTCGCCCCCCCTCCTTACCATAGAGAGGGGAAAGGAGAAAATGGGGAGAGGGAGAAGGAAAAGGGGGCGTGCCCCCACCCCTTGTCCAATTCAGATTGGGTAGGGGGAGGCGCGTGCCTTCTCTTGTGGCCTTCCTCCCACTCTCCACTATGGCACATGAGTCCCATTAACTTTCCCAAGGAGGAGGGTCCGGTAACCAATCGGTACTCTGAAAAATCCCCAAACCTCTTCGAAACCATTCCGGTGTCCGTATATAACCTTCCAATATGTGAATCAATCTTTACCTCTCGACTATTTCGAGACTCCTCGTCATGTCCGTGATCTCATCCGGGACTCCAAACAAATTTTGGTCACCAAAATACATAACTCATAATACAAATCATCATCGAACGTTAAGCGTGCGGACCCTATGGGTTCAAGAACTATGTAGACATGACAGAGACGCATCTCCGATTAATAACTAATAGCATAACCTATATGCTCATATTGTTTACTACATATTCTATGAAGATCTTTATTGGTCAAATCGCATAACAACATACGTCATTCCCTTTGTCATCGGTATGTTACTTGCCCGAGATTTGATCGTCGGTATCATCATACCTAGTTCAATCTCATTGCCGAAAGTCTCTTTACTCGTTCCATAATGCATCATCCCGCAACTAACTCATTAGTCACATTGCTTGCAAGGCTTATAGTGATGTGCATTACCGAGAGGGCCCAGAGATACCTCTCCGATACACGAAGTGACAAATCCTAATCTTGATCTATGCCAATCCAACAAACACCTTCGGAGACACCAGTAGAGCGTCTTTATAATCACCCAGTTACGTTGTGACGTTTGATAGCACACAAGGTGTTCCTTCGGTATTCGGGAGTTGCATGATCTCATAGTCATAGGAATATGTATAAGTCTTGAAGAAAGCAATAGCAATAAAACTAAACGATCATAATGCTAAGCTAACTTATGGGTCTTGTCCATCACATCATTCTCTAATGATGTGATCCCGTTCATCAAATGACAACACTTGTCTATGGTCAGGAAACTTAACCATCTTTGATTAAAGAGCTAGTCAAGTAGAGGCATACTAGGGACACTCTGTTTGTCTATGTATTCACACATGTACTAAGTTTCCTGTTAATACAATTCTAGCATTAATAATAAACATTTATCATGATATAAGGAAATATAAATAACAACTTTATTATTGCCTCTAGGGCATATTTCCTTATTCCATAACCTAGCCCGCACCGTGAGCCAGGCGAAGATTTTTACCTCGAGAGGAGCCCATGATCGCCAGACCTCGTCGGCACAAGGTGCACACTCCCTACCGAGGAAGAAAGCGGTGTATGTGTTTCGGGGGGAGTATCGACTGGCCGTGCCAAGACGCCAGGAGGAAGCATCAAGCGAGTCGGAGAGGGTGACTGCCTGCACCTCCTGCCATATCTCGAGGAACTCAACGATGGCCGGCACCGTTGGAGAGCCACGTATCACATCCACCCATGAATGTCCATGCAAAGCTTCAGCCTCAGTCAGCCTCTTATCCGCCGGCCTAACATACACGAGCAGGTTGGGTGCCCTCTGGGCTAGGGAGCGGCCATCAAGCCACGGGTCTAGCGAGAAGTTGATTCTGCGCCCGTCCCCTGTGGAGGACCGTAGCGCCACGCTACCCAGGTCCACAGCCTCATCCGAGACAGCGACGTCTAAGCCGTTCCAGGGTTTGTCTAGAACCATCTTCTACAGCCAGAGCCAGCGCAGGCGAAGGGCCTGATTCAGCAACCGCAAGTTGAGCACACCCAACCCCTTGTACAGCTTGGGAGAGCATACGGCCACCAGGCAGCATCCCCCCTTGGCATCCTCCACCCCTCGCCAGAAGAAGCCCCTCCTTAGCTTGTCGATGCACTTGAAGAACCATGGTGGTAGATCAAGTGCCATCATGTGGAAGATTGGCATTGCCGAGAGTCTGCAGTCAAAGTCATCATGCCAGCCCGGCGTAGTAGGGCAGCCTTCCAGGTCGGCATATGCGTCGTGATCCGGTCGATGAGTGGTTGGAGCTTAGTCCGAGTAAGGGCCCGCAGGGATAGGGGGAAGTCTTTGTAGGTGATCGGCAGTGCTTTGACGCTGCAGCTAGCGACCGCAATGATCTCTTGTACGTCCTCCTCATGACAACGGATCGTGGAGATCGAGCTTTTCATGAAGGTGCATCGCATCCGCGTGGCCTCACCAAAGCACTCGAGGGTCTGCTTAGCCGCATCCATCTCAGCGGCCAGCGGCCTGAGGAGGAGGATGGCATCATCGGCGTATAACGAGAGGCGGTGATGAATGCCGCATGCATGGAGTGAGGTAAACATGCTGAAAGTGCGTTATATCGACTAGAGGGGGGTGAATAGGCGATTTTTATGAAATTCTTCACTGAGGAATTTGCCGGTGAGGAAATTCCTTAGCGAAGAACTACTAGCAGCGGAATAAGTACTCAAAGGTAAACATAACAGAATACAAGCATAGTCATCATGATGAAATGAAGACAGGCACAGAGTACAGGAAGCATAATCACAGGATAACACAGGATGAAGACAAACAGACTGAAGAAATTGAACTGGGGAAATTGAGAAAGTCTTCAGTTAAAGTCTTCAAACACAGATATGAACAAACATACAACACAGTTAGTAGGAAATGAAAGAGTTGAGGAAATAGAACCAGTAAGCTTGGTGAAGACAATGATTTGGTAGACCAGTTCCAATTGCTGTCTCAGTTCTACGTCTGGTTGGAGCGGCTGAGTATTTAAACTCGAGGACACACAGTCCCGGACACCCAGTCAAGGACACTTAGTCCAAGACACCCAGTCCTCACCGTATTCTCCTTGAACTAAGGTCACACAGACCTCATCCAATCACTCGTGGTAAGTCTTCAGGCGACTTCCAAACCTTCACAAACTTGGTCACTCGGCGATCCACAATTCCTCTTGGATGCTCTAGACCATGACGCCTAACCGTCTGGAAGAAGCACAGTCTTCAAAGGTAACAAGCGTCGGATCCACTCAGGATCAATCTCTTCAGTGATGCTCAATCACTTGGGGTTTGTAGGTGTTTGGGTTTTGGGTTTTTGGTTTTTCCTCACTTGATGATTTTCGCTCAAAGTCCTCGGAGGATGGGTTGCTCTCAAATGACAAGTGTCAGTTTCTCTCGGAGCAGCCAACCAGCTAGTGGTTGTAGGGGGCGGCTATTTATAGCCTAGGGAGCAGCCCGACATGATAAGACATAAATGCCCTTCAATGATATGACCGTTAGGTGGATAGATATTTTGGAACAGCTGGCGCATAGCACAGCAACGGTCGGAATTTTGAGTAGCAAAATCCTCAGGGCTATCATGTTCCTCACTGTGTAGGCAATCCGCACTGGCGAATTCCTAACTCCTCAGTCAGGACAAATTCCTCAGAGACCAGAAAGAACTTCGTCTCTGTCACTGAAGAAATTGACTGAACTGTATGAGATTTCCAATGGCTTCACTCGAAGGGATTGGTAGGTGTAGGATTTTGAGTTGAGCATCACATGGAAATTTTTCCTTAGTATTTCCTCGACCCCCTTTAACAGTACGGTGTTTCCTATGACTCAAGAAAGAGAAAAACAAAACTATGAAAATCGAAAGTCTTCAAGCTTCATATTCCTCGCATGAATATCAAGTCTTCACGGACACACCAATTTCTTCACTTTCAAAGTCTTCATGAAAGTCTTCAGAAATACCAAAATCTTCAGTCGAAGATATTCATTTTTAGGGGTCGACTTTTCCTGTAAATATCAAACTCCTCATAGACTTATAGACCTGTGTACACTCACACACGCATTAGTCCCTTAACCTATAAGTCTTCAATACACCAAAATCACTAAGGGGCACTAGATGCACTTACAATCTCCCCCTTTTTGGTGATTGATGACAATATAGGTTAAGTTTTCAACGGGGATAAACATATGAAGTGTAAATACTGATATTGAGGAATTTGATTGCAAGATATAGAAGAACTCCCCCTGAAGATGTGCATAGTGAGGAATTTGCTTTTGAAGCAATGCACACTTGAAGTGTTGAATCATGGAGATCTCCCCCTATATCTTGTAATTCATACACGCATTTAACATATAATATGAAGAATTTGAAATGCATGATGAAATATGGTGCCTGATGAAATTCAGCATTCGTGCAATAATATTAACGAGGAATAAGCATGCAGAAAAGAGTATCAGAGCATAGTGCATCAAAAGTATCAGAGCACCATCGGGTTTAAGATTACAACTCGATCCAATAAAGGTTCAGAAGAACAAGAGTTGTAGCTTAGCAAAAAAAACGTTGTATATGGGCGATAAAATAGACCCGCTTGAAGACTAACTAAAATTTCTCCCCCTTTGTCATCAAATGACCAAAAGGATCGAAACTGAGGGCTAACACCCCTGAAGATAATCAGGTTGATGAAGGAGCGCCAGCATTGTTGGGGTCGTTGGTTGATGTAGGGCCTACCGCAGTGTCCTCTAAATCTTCATGTTCATCAGTGTCGCGCGATGAAGAATATGAGCTGGCCACCAGAGAAGGAAACTTGACCTTCTTGAATTTCTTCGGTGGAGGTGCAGACCAGTCAAAATCTTCATTAAGACCCATGTTCTTCAGATCTTTTTCACCATACAGATGTGACAGGATTGCCCAGGTGCGACCGAAGACTTGATGGAGGTAGTAGTGGTTTTTCTTCACTGCATTGTGTGTGGTAGTCATGTTGTGAAGAAGTGAACCAAACTGACGCTTAACCCATTTGTGATTTCGATCCACCTTCTGGTGAAGACTAAGCAGAAGTTCACGGTCTGTCATCACGCATGGAGCGGTGGCTTGAGGAGTGGACTTGGGAGCATTGGCAGAGTCATGTGTGGCAGAGTCATCATTGGTGGAATAAGATGCAGCTTTGCGAAACTAACCATCCAATGGACGAATGCCTTCATCAATTACAGCTGGTGCCTTGCCCTTTCCATCAACTGAGGAATATGTCTGCTTGAGGACTTCAATTGGGGGCAAGTAGCTGAGATGATTCTGGAAATCAGCTTTGTAGTTGAGTGAAGACCTTGTCCTGAGGAATCTCATGATCCAAGGTGCATAAGGCTTCAGCTCAAACGGAGACAGTGCAGCATTGGTCATAGTCCTCATGAAGAAATCGTGATAATTGACAGGAATGCCATGAACGATGTTGAATACCAGATTCTTCATGATGCCAACAATTTCCTCATCAGATGAGTCGTGGCCTTTGATAGGACTGATTATCCTCGTAAGAATACGATAGACAGTTCTGGGCACGTACAACAATTCCTTCACGAGGAATTTGGTTCGTGGTGCCTGACCTGGTTTCAAAGGCTTCATCAGCACTTGCATGTAATGATGTGTGAGCTCAGGTTCATTGTAGATGCAGCGAGCTTCTTCAAGGGGAGGACTGAGTGGTAGAGCACGAAGCAATTCAGAGGCTGGTGCAGTGTAGTGAGTGTTTTCAGACATCCAGTCCAGCACCCATGAATTCACATCTTCAGCATTTCCGGTGATGTGCAGCGTTGCATAGAATTGAAGAATCAGTTCTTCATTCCAATCGCAGATGTTAGAGCAAAAATTGAGCAGTCCAGCATCGTGAAGAACACTGAGGACTGGTGCGAAGCACGGCAGAGATTCCATATCCACGTGAGGAATATGCTCATGGTAGAAAATCTTCTCCTTGTTGAACAGCACTGAGGAATAGAAATTGGCTTGACTAGCAGTCCAGAAACGCCTCTTCCTAATGCGAGCAGAGTCATATGGGTTGTAATCTTCGAAGAATACGTGCTCGCTGAAGAAATCATCAGCCTTGAACTTTTGCTTGCGTGAGAATGGATCCTTTGGCTTCGGCAGAGGAGTGTCAGTGAGTTGCATCACGACCTCAGGAATCTCAATCGCAGGTTCTTCAGGCTGAGGAATTTCTGGTTCCTCCTCAGTGGCAGTCTGCGTAGTTGGTTGTTCAGCAGCAGCAGTTTCTTCAGCGCTAGTGGCTGGAATTTCCTCATGGACAGATGCAGTGGGATGAGTTTCTTCAGAGCCCATGTGAACAGTTTGTGTGGGGGACTGAGGAATTTGCTGTAGAGGGGTGAACATTGGAGAGTTTGGATGCTGACTTTCCCAGAATTCATCACTGATTACGGGTGTGGAGCAGCCAATGTCCACATCTTCATCTTCCATTTCTTCAACGCCAGCCTCTTCAGCTGTGAACTGAGGCATAGGCGAGGAGATGATAGGTGTTGAAGGGATCGCATCCACTTCAATTTCTTCATCCAACGGTTCAGACGAAGCAGCAGAAGGAGTTTCTTCATCAGATCCGCTGGGGATCACATATTCTTCATCAAAAGGAACAAGGTCCTTTGATGGCCTGGTTGAGATGGGAACAACATCAATCGGATTTGCAAATGAGCTTGTCATAGGCTTCATTTTCTTTGGAGCTGAAGAATCTGAAGCAGCTGGTGCTTTCCTTTTCTTCACTTCAGCACGCTCTGCAGCCTTGGTCTTCTTCACATCTGATGCAGATGGAAGGGTTGGAGTTGAAGTTGGTGCAGGAGCAGCTGAGGAATCTGGTTGATTTTCTTCAGGCACAACTGATGCAGTTGCCCTGAGTTCTTCAGTTTCTTCAGGCACACCACTAGTGGGTGCCCTGGCAATTTCTTCAATGGCTGGAATGCAGTCATCAGCCCTAGAACTCGCATTTTCTTCAGCAGCCTAATTGTCATCAGTGGTGCTGGCATGTTCTTCAGTCGGCTGAGCAGATGCTTCAGCCTGAGGAATTTCCTGTTGCGTTGGGGCAGCAACATTTGAAGTGAACTGTTCAGTTATCTTTACAAATCTAACTTTGGCTCCTTGCCAATCAGCATAGTAGGCTTGGAAGTCATCGCTGAGGGTTTTGATTTCAGATTGGATTTTTACAAGTTCATCAGTGGTCATAGTGACAACGTTGTTCTTCAGGTATTTCTCCTTTCTGTACTGGGCCTTCTTGATCTACCTGGCCTGATCATATTTCCATTTCTCCTCTTGGATGAAATGAGTCAGCATGTGATTTTGACCAGGCGTCAGCTTGAAGTCAGGCATAGGAGTATTTGGGTCCTTGTGCCAGAGATCAATGTAGTCGAGGATCAGCTTGGGATCCAAAAGCAGTGGCACAGGTGTGCCTTTGGCTCTAGCGACCCTAACTTGTCTGTCTCTGATGATTTCTGCAAATTCATCATCATCAGCTTCATCTTCTTCAGATGGCACTTGGAAAGCGACTTGCTTCGTTTGAGGACTTGGCCGAGGACCTCGTCCAGCAGTTGCCTTGGTCTTCATCGGAGTGGGGCCAGATGAAGAATTTGGTGTAGCTGAGGAGCTTGCTGAGACACCAGAGGAAATGGAGATGCCTGTAGTCCTTTGGCACGAGGCCAGATGCGCAGGTGCTGAGGACTTTGTCGGAACAACTGAGGACTTTGGAGGAGGTGCTGAGGGTTTTGAAGGAGCAGCTTGAGGGATTGGTCGTGAGGACCTTGAAGAGTCTGGCCGTGAGGGCGCAGCTGAGGAACTTGGCCGTGGGGGCACTGTTGGTGAAGCACTTGTCTTACGAGCAGGCTTCTTAGGCATGGATTTCCTCGGCTTGACAGAGGCCTCAGTAGAGGCAGCAGCAGCCACAGCAGAGTCTTCATTGAATTTCCTCACTGCTTCTCTGGCTTGCTTGGCTAACTTGCTGTGGCGCTTGGCCCATTCATCAGGATAGTCCTCACCGCACTTGAGGCTGGTGGGATCTGCTACTTGGCCAGGTGCCAATGGAGCTCTTGGGCATGGAGGATTGAGTGCGAATTTCTTCATGTACTTCGGAGTGACATATCTGTACTCCCTCCATTCTCTTGCCCATCTCCTCTCTATCTTCTGATTGCGCACTTTGCGCTCATTCTTGGTTTCCTCAGTAGGTGTGCAGTACCCAGCATATATGTCATCAGGGATCTCAAACGCTGTATTTACCTCAGGCCTCTTTCCTCCCTTCTGTGGCCTTTTACCATCAGCCATTTTCTTCAGTTGAGGAATTTGAACAATCGAATTCTCTGAAGAAGTATGCAACTTTTCTTCGAGGAACGCTGCAAATGAGTTAAGTTGATGAGAACCTAGTGATTCAGCAGCTGACATGTGTACCTGTGAACAGAGTATAGTTGCGAGGAATTTGGAGAGGTCATATGCGTTCTCAGAAGGTTTTTCAAAAAGAACAAGTTTGAGGAATTTGACCAGATGAGTCTTGAAGATTTTCACTAAGCGTTTTTTGTCTTAGGTTCCAGAGTTGTATAGATCGAGGATCCACACAATTGAGGAATCTTGAAGAAAAATGATGCTTAGAGAAACGAATCAAGAACAGATGACATGTGAGGTGTTTAGTGTGTGAAGATTGAAGAATAAAACACCTTTGAAGATTTTATAGAGAAACTTCGAATCAAAGAGGGCAGTAAAAGTAACTTTTAATTACCCTGAATGAAGAACACGACGAACAGTGAGGTGAAACAGTGGAGTTCGTCGGTGTAGATCTTCCACGCCCTAACTTGGCGGAGGAAGACGTCTACGGCGGCGGCGGAGGTGAAGATTTCCGCGGTCGGCGCGAGTACGACGACGACGAGGTTGAGGCAGTGAAGCTCTTCCTCACCGGCGACGATGGAGTAGCGACGGCGCTAGGGTTTGGGAAGCTCGAGTGGGAGAGAGAGATCGAGCGGAGTAAAGGAAGTGAGGAAGCGATGAGGGGGTATTTATAGTAGAAGTGAAAAACTGTTCGCCCGAAGATTTGGGACGAACGTGCCCCTGACCCTTAACCTTCACACGACATGTGTCACCCACGTACTATGTAGTGGAGATCGTGTAAGATCGTGGGTGAATTAAAAATTTATCGTGGGATGCGGAATGATTTGAGCGGCAAAACCGAAAATTTGGATAAGATTAGTTTTAAAGTTCCGTTCTCAATTTCTTCAGCTGACAAGGACACAGTGAAGATTTTGAACGAGTTTCAAATAGAACGCACATGAAGAATTTGTGAACAGATTGGGTTGAGTATAGAATAGAGGGGAAGGGTCCAATCACATTCACTTAGCAGAAAACCAACTTGAAGAAATAGCAATAAGTGAATGTTGTAGAGGACATAAACTCATATATATATATAGCCAATGAAGAAAAACAACGGAACCAGTGAAGACTATGCAAAGTTGAAGAATATGAATAATTCGAGGAATTTCAACTTTTGGTGGTGGCGTGACCCATCGTATAAGAATGATGATTTCAGACACCGCGTACAATTATCGTAGGGTTCTGAGAATCAAATTCTTCATTAATTTCTTCACACTAAGAGTGTTATTCTTCATTGATTGAAGTAAAACGTTTCTTCATGTGTTGCACATCTAAGTCATCAATTTTGCAGAAGTGTCAGGATGAGTGTCCTTTTCAAAGAACATTCGAAGATTCTAGGATATTTAGCTCACACCACAACTTGCTAAATCTCTTCTCATCCAAGGGCTTTGTGAAGATATCGGCTAGCTGTTCTTCAGTCTTCACATGCTCAATAGAAATGTCGCCCTTCAACACATGATCACGAAGAAAATGATGACGAATCTGAATGTGCTTTGTCTTCGAGTGCTGAACTGGGTTGTGAGCAATCTTGATGGCACTCTCATTGTCACAGAAGAGAGGTACATTCTTCATGTTGACGCCGTAGTCCTTGAGAGTTTGCTTCATCCATAGCAATTGGGCACAGCAAGAACCAGCGGCAATGTACTCAGCTTCAGCAGTAGATAGTGATACGCAGTTCTGTTTCTTCGAGGACCAACAGACCAAAGATCGTCCGAGGAAATGACATGTACCAGATGTTGACTTGCGATCCACACGATCACCAGCATAGTCAGAGTCAGAATATCCAACAAGATCAAAAGCCGAGCCCTTGGGGTACCATAATCCAAGTGTTGGTGTGTGAGCTAGATATCGAAGAATATGCTTCACAGCCTTATGGTGTGATTCCTTCGGTGCAGCTTGAAATCGGGCACACATGCAAACACTAAGCATTATATCTGGCCTAGATGCACATAAGTATAATAAGGAACCTATCATGGAGCGGTATACCTTATGATCGAAGTCAATACCATTTTCATCAGTGCACAGATGGCCATTTGTGGGCATAGGAATTTTGACGCCTTTGCAATCTTGCATGCCGAATTTCCTCAGTACATCCTTGAGGTATTTCTCCTGAGATATGAATATGCCATTGTGTTGTTGACGAATTTGAAGACCTAAGAAGAATTTCAACTCTCCCATACTAGACATTTGATATTCTTCACTCATCATATAGGCAAATTCATCACTATAACGTTGGTCAGTACAGCCAAAGATAATATCATCAACATATACTTGGCACACAAACAATTCACCATCATAAGATTTAGTGAAAAGAGTAGGGTCGAGTGAACCGGGTTTGAAGCCTTTCTTCATGAAGAGTTCCTTCAAAGTATCATACCAAGCCCGTGGGGCCTGCTTGAGGCCATAGAGGGCCTTGTTGAGTCTGAAGACTTTGTCAGGATTCTTTGGATCTTCAAAACCTGGGGGTTGAGCAACATATACTTCTTCCTCAAGCTTACCATTGAGGAATGCACTTTTCACATCCATTTGATATAGAGTGATATCATGATGGTTAGCATAAGCAAGTAATATGCGAATAGCCTCAAGTCTAGCAACAGGTGCAAAAGTTTCATCGAAATCAATTCCTTCAACCTGTGTGTAGCCTTGAGCTACAAGCCGTGCCTTATTCCTCACCACAAGGCCATTTTCATCTTGCTTGTTGCGGTAGATCCACTTTGTGCCGATGATATTGTGCTTGCGAGGATCTGGACGTTTGACCAGTTCCCAGACATTGTTGAGCTCGAACTGATGTAATTCTTCTTGCATGGCCTGAATCCACTCAGGCTCCAGAAATGCTTCATCTACCTTAGTGGGCTCTGTAATAGAGACAAAAGCATACTGCCCACAAAAGTTAGACAAATGTGAAGCTTTTGAGCGTGTGAGAGGACCTGGCGCTTTGATGTCATTGATGATCTTTTCAACTTGCACTTCTTTTGCAATGCGAGGATGAGCTGGTTGTCGTTGAAGAGTTTGATCAGCGTTTTCTTCAGCACCATTTTTCCATTTTCAGGTGCATTAGCTCGACGTTCTTCATGTTCTGGAATGAATTCTTCAGCAGATTCTTCAGTAGGAATGACATCCTCAGTAGCCTTGAACTTGATAGTTTCCTCAGGTGCTGGTTCATCTATCACAGTAGGTAGGTGCTCTCTTTGCGAGCCATTAGTTTCATCGAACCGCACATCTACAGTTTCAACAACTTTGTGAAGAACGTTGTTGAAGACTCTGTAGGTGTGCGAGTCCTTTCCGTAACCAAGCATAAAACCTTCATGTGCTTTCGGTGCAAATTTTGAGTTGTGATGAGGATCTCTAATCCAACATTTAGCACCGAAGACTTTGAAATAACTTACATTGGGTTTCTTATCAGTGAGGAGTTCATAGGCAGTCTTTTTGAAGAATTTGTGAAGATATACTCTGTTGATGATGTGGCACGCAGTATCAATTGCCTCAGTCCAGAAACGACGAGGCGTTTTGTATTCATCAAGCATAGTGCGAGCCATCTCAGCAAGAGTCCTGTTCTTGCGCTCCACGACGCCATTCTGCTGAGGAGTGTAAGGAGCAGATAACTCATGAGTAATACCAAGTTCATCAAGATAGTCATCGAGACCAGAATTCTTGAACTCAGTGCCATTGTCACTTCTGATGTGCTTGATCTTCACACCAAAGTTGGTTGAAGCCCTCGAGGAAAATCGTTTGAAGACTTCCTGCACTTCATGTTTGTAAGTAACAAGGTGTACCCATGTGTAACGAGAATAATCATCAACAATAACAAAGCCATATTGAGATGCTTCATTTGAGATAGCAGAATAATGATTAGGACCAAAGAGATCCATGTGAAGCAATTCAAATGGGCGAGTGGTGGTCATGATAGTCTTCGCTGGATGCTTGGCCTTGGTCATCTTCCCAGCTTCACAGGCTCCGCATAGGTGATCCTTGAGGAATTTGACATTCTCGATGCCAATGACATGCTTCTTCTTCGCAAGCGTGTGCAAATTCCTCATGCCTGCATGACCAAGTCGTCGATGCCAGAGCCAGCCTTCTGAAGCTTTTGCAAGTAAGCACACGGCTGGTTGTGGTCCTGTAGAGAAATCAACAATATACAGGTCTCCTCTCCTAAAGCCTTCGAAGACTTTGGAATTGTCAGCTTCCATAACCACAACACAACGGTACTTGCCAAAGACAACAACCATATCAAGATCACAATGCATTGAGACAGACATAAGGTTGTATCCTAAGGACTCAACAAGCATGACTTTGTCCATGTGTTGATCCTTTGTAATCGCAACCTTACCTAGACCCAATACCTGACTTTTGCCTTTGTCAGCAAAGATGATATGCTTCAGATGTGACGGTGATAATGGAGCATCCATCAATAGATTCTTGTCACCAGTCATGTGGTTTGTACATCCTGCAGATGAATTAGTGCAGCTTACAAACTCATATACTTCATCAGTGAAGAATATGACATCAATTCATCAGATCAATTTCATCAAGTAAAAGAACTGATAAAGCAATATGAGGACGTGAGAAATGAAAGTTCATTTCTTCATGATTAGCATGTGTCCTTTCAGGCAAGCTCAGGTCTCTAGCAAATTTTTCAGACGATTACGTGCGTCTGGAGACCTGACCCTGCAGAAGAGATTAGTTCTTTTTCTTCACCACCCACATCTGAAGGGGTGGCAAAGAGTTCATCATTCTGCGAGCTCCATACGAGAAGGATGGCATAGAAGCCAGTCCATTTCGTTTCACACAAGAGGGGTTAGAGTAAGCATAAGAGTAAGAAGAGAAATTCTTCGAGGACTTATGGACATAATGATTTGAAGAATAATGCACATATCCATAATCCTTAGATCTTCCCTGCGAAACAGACGGGTTAGCACGATGATGTTCATATGAGGACTTTGATCCATATGAGGAATTTGGTCCATATGAAGAATTTGATCTGGGGTTCCTATTCTTCACAGGTGGCGTCATGATGACATTCACCTGAAGATTTTCAAGGCATCTTTTGGGAACCCAGATTTTCTTCATAGGGGAGCCGTTCCTGCAGTTAGTGCCAACATATCTAGCAAATACTTCACCATTCTGATTTTTGAATAGCTTATAGTTGGAGTCAATTGACTCATCATCAGAATGAGGAGATTCACATGCAAATCCAGATAAGTTAGATGGATCAACTGGAGGTCCCTTTGCAGCAACCCATGTAGTTTTGGGGTACTGCTCAGGCTTCCAATATGTACCATCAGCATTGAGTTTCCTCTCAAAGGCGATACCCTCTTTCCTAGGGTTCCTGTTGAGGATCTGCTTTTTAAGCACATCACAAAGAGCCTGATGCCCTTTGAGGCTTTTGTACATGCCTGTCGTGTACAATTCCTTCAGCCCTGCATCGTCAGTGATACTAGCAATGTCCTCAGATGAGGAATTAGTGATAGCAGAGGCATGTGAAGAATTTGAAACATTAGCAGCATTTGAACATTCAGGTGAAGAATTAGCAGATTCACGTTCAATGCACTTCAAGCATGGAGGAACAAATTCTTCCTGAGATGCGCTGATTTGTTGAGCAAGTAATGAATCGCGCTCCTTCTGAAGATCTTCATAACTCACTCTTAGCTTCTCAAGGTCTTGCTTTCTTTGAAGAAATTCATAAGAAAGCTTCTCATGATCCGATAAGAGAGTGTTATGTTGATCTTGAAGGGTGTCATACTTAGTATGAAGTCTCTGAAGACTTTCAGCCAAAGCTTTTGACTGATCCATTTCCTCACCCAACATATCATCGCTCTTGTTTAGCATATAGTGAGCTTTTTCCAAAGCTCTTTGTTGTTTAGTAGCAAGGGAAGCAAGTTTGACATAGCTGGGTCCAAATTCATCACCAGATTCATCATCACTGGACTCGGATAGGTAGCATTCAGTTACCTCAGCATCTTTTGCCATAAGGCATGATGCAGAAGATGATGATTCTGGTTCGAATGTCATCGTTTTGAGAGATTCCTTGAAGTCCTCAAACCAAGGATCATGACAAGTTCGATGACCTTCATAGACCTCAGAGAGACGGTCCCAGATGAGCTTCGCATGATCGAGATGCATGATATTCCTGAACTGATTTTGTGACAGGCTGGAGCAGATGACATCCTTCGCCGTGAGGTTGAGAAGAGTATACTTGCGAATGTCATCAGCATCCGCCATCTTGCACAGATCAGTCAGGCCAATCTCAGTGACGGTCCACAACTCGCTGTTCATCGCCATGAGGCGTTTCTTCATCATGGCCTTCCACTTGGGATACTCGTGACCGTCAAAGATGGGGCATGTCACCTTCGTCATACCTGCGGTCGACATAACTAAAACTCCAGGCGGTTAAACCAAAATCACACAGAACAAGGGAGTACCTTGCTCTGATACCAATTGAAAGTGCGTTATATCGACTAGAGGGGGGTGAATAGGCGATTTTTATGAAATTCTTCACTGAGGAATTTGCCGGTGAGGAAATTCCTTAGCGAAGAACTACTAGCAGCGGAATAAGTACTCAAAAGTAAACATAACAGAATACAAGCATAGTCATCATGATGAAATGAAGACAGGCACAGAGTACAGGAAGCGTAATCACAGGATAACACAGGATGAAGACAAACAGACTGAAGAAATTGAACTGAGGAAATTGAGAAAGTCTTCAGTCAAAGTCTTCAAACACAGATATGAACAAACATACAACACAGTTATGAGGAAATGAAAGAGTTGAGGAAATAGAACCAGTAAGCTCGGTGAAGACAATGATTTGGTAGACCAGTTCCAACTGCTGTCTCAGTTGTACGTCTGGTTGGAGCGGCTGAGTATTTAAACTCGAGGACACACAGTCCCGGACACCCAGTCAAGGACACTTAGTCCAAGACACCCAGTCCTCACCGTATTCTCCTTGAACTAAGGTCACACAGACCTCGTCCAATCACTCGTGGTAAGTCTTCAGGCGACTTCCAAACCTTCACAAACTTGGTCACTCGGCGATCCACAATTCCTCTTGGATGCTCTAGACCATGACGCCTAACCGTCTGGAAGAAGCACAGTCTTCAAAGGTAACAAGCGTCGGATCCACTCAGGATCAATCTCTTCAGTGATGCTCAATCACTTGGGGTTTGTAGGTGTTTGGGTTTTGGGTTTTTGGTTTTTCCTCACTTGATGATTTTCGCTCAAAGTCCTCGGAGGATGGGTTGCTCTCAAATGACAAGTGTCAGTTTCTCTCGGAGCAGCCAACCAGCTAGTGGTTGTAGGGGGCGGCTATTTATAGCCTAGGGAGCAGCCCGACATGATAAGACATAAATGCCCTTCAATGATATGACCGTTAGGTGGATAGATATTTTGGGACAGCTGGCGCATAGCACAGCAACGGTCGGAATTTTGAGTAGCAAAATCCTCAGGGCTATCATGTTCCTCACTGTGTAGGCAATCCGCACTGGCGAATTCCTAACTCCTCAGTCAGGACAAATTCCTCAGAGACCAGAAGAACTTCGTCTCTGTCACTGAAGAAATTGACTGAACTGTATGAGATTTCCAATGGCTTCACTCGAAGGGATTGGTAGGTGTAGGATTTTGAGTTGAGCATCACATGGAAATTTTTCCTTAGTATTTCCTCGACCCCCTTTAACAGTACGGTGTTTCCTATGACTCAAGAAAGAGAAAAACAAAACTATGAAAACGAAAGTCTTCAAGCTTCATATTCCTCGCATGAATATCAAGTCTTCACGGACACACCAATTTCTTCACTTTCAAAGTCTTCATGAAGGTCTTCAGAAATACCAAAATCTTCAGTCGAAGATATTCATTTTTAGGGGTCGACATTTCCTGTAAATATCAAACTCCTCATAGACTTATAGACCTGTGTACACTCACACACGCATTAGTCCCTTAACCTATAAGTCTTCAATACACCAAAATCACTAAGGGGCACTAGATGCACTTACAGATGCCCGCCTCCTTCACCTTCCTGAACATCGCCGTGAGGACATCCATCACGAGGATGAAAAGCAGGCGGAGACGGGATCCCCTTGGCGCAGCCCCTTGCCGTGCCAGAAGCTTTCGCTGGCCGAGCCGTTGACGAGGACCTGAGTACTTGCCGCCAAGAGAAGCATGGAGGTCTGTTGTCTCCACCGAGGGCCAAAGCCACGATGGGCCAGCACCTCCAGGAGGAATTGCCGTGAGACGCTGTCGAAGGCTTTGGCAATGTCAATTTTGAAGATGATGGCGGATGCCCGCTTGCGATGTAGAGTACGGATTGATTGATGAACCAGCATGAAGTTGTCCAGAATTGATCTGTCAGCTACGAACATGCTCTCATTTTGGTCCACCAACTTATGGATCAGCAGCGCGAGCTCCACCAACATGGCATTGGCGATGATTTTTGTGAACCTATGTATGAGGCTGATGGGCCTGAAGTCTTTGATGTCCGGCACCCCTTCCATCTTTGGCAACAGCACGATGAACACCTCTTTCAACCTCTCCATCCCTCTACCATCCGCACCATCGAAGGCCTACACTGCCTTCATCACCGCCTCTTTGATGATGGCCCAGCAGGACTGGTAGAACCTCGTCATGAACCCATCGGGCCCTGGGGCCTCATCTGGCTGCATCCCCTTGATCATGTTCCAGATTAGGGTTTCTTTTAGTGGGGCCTCGAGCGTTGTGGTGTTAACCTCTGATAGTCCAAGCGCTGGCAAGCTCAACGTGTGCTGCCGGTGGACTGGGACGCTAAGCAGGTCTGTGTAGTATCCGCCCGCTAGTGCACACATGCTCTCCTGCGTGGACGCCTCCGAGACACCGTTCTTTAGTCTAAAAACATGATTTCTCCTCCGTCGATGACTCGCAAAGATATTGAAGAATGCCTCACTGTGTCGCCCGCCTTTAGCCACGAGAAGCGAGACTTCTGCTGGGCAATCGTCCTCTATTGGGACGCCAGGTCGAGCACCTTTTTCTTGAGCTGACGGCATAGCCAAGTCTCCCCGCCCGACAACGGCCGTGCATCCATTGCCCGGTTGAAGCACAAGATGAGCTCATTCGCAAGTAGGATCTGCTCTTTGATATTACCGATCCTAGATTGACTCCATTTGGTCAGCGCCTTGGAAGTGGTCGTCAACCTCAGAAATAGGTCAACAAAGGGGTCTGCCTTCGGAGGGAGGGAGTTCCAACTAGCCGCCACCAGCTCATGAAAGCCAGGAATAGATGGTCAGTAGCTCTAGAAGTGGAAGCGGGATTTATGGTGAAAGGAGACGTTGGTTGACATGAGCAATGGGCGGTGGTCCGAGATGGAGGAGGACAAGGCCTACAGAAGGTGCTCCGGATGGCCAGCATCCCAGTCTGCCATGGAGAACCAGCAATCGATCTTCTCAAGAGTGGACTGTCTTCTCTCATTGCTCCACGTATATCTCCGACGATGAGGCACGCTTCCTTGAGCTCCAAGTCATTCAGGAAGTGATGAAATCGTCCCATCATGCGCCTACTAATCAGGTTGTTGCTCTTGTCTGCCGCATCAGCGATGAGATTAAAAATCCCCTGCAACTGCCCACGGCCCTGTGTAGGCCGATCTGATCACACGGAGCTCATCCAGGAACTGGGCTTTAAGCGCATCATCAGTCGGTCCATAGATCGTGGTTAGGGTCCATTGATTGCCCTCCCCAAAGGCCATCCTGATCATGACGGAGAACTGATCGGTCCGGAAAGCAGGCACCGTGAGCACCATGGAATGCCAAGCTAGAATGATCCCGCCTACCGTGCCGCGCACGTGGAGAGCCATGAACACATCAAATTTTAATCCCAACAATGATGTAACCACGCGCTGATCAACCACCTCTATCTTGGACTCCAGAAGGCACACGACCGATGCCAATGGGTCATCAATAAAACTTTGCATGGCAGCCCCTCTAGCTACATTATTAAGCCCACAGACGTTCCACACAACGAAATTGTGATTTCGTATTATCCATATCAATGCCTACAATCCACCATGTCGGCCACCTAGAACTTGTGATGCCCCCGATTCAATCGTACACTAATCATACACGCAAACATGTACGATCAAGATCAGGGACTCATGGGAAGATATCACAACACAACTCTACAAATAAAATAAGTCATACAAGCATCATATTACAAGCCAGGGGCCTCGAGGGCTCGAATACAAGAGATCGATCATAGACGAGTCAGCGGAAGCAACAATCTCTGAGTGCAGACATAAGTTAAACAAGTTTGCCTTAAGAAGGCTAGCACAAACTGAGATACAGATCGAAAGAGGCGTAGGCCTCCTGCCTGGGATCCACCTAAACTACTCCTGGTCGTCGTCAGCGGGCTGCATGTAGTAGTAGTCACCTCCTGAGTAGTAGTAGTCGTCGTCGATAGTGGCGTCTGGCTCCTTGGCTCCAATGTCTGGTCGCAACAATCGAGAATAGAAAGGGGAAAAGAGGGAGAAAGCAACCGTGAGTGCTCATCCAAAGTACTCGCAAGCAAGGAGCTACACTACATATGCATGGGTAAATGTGTAAAGGGCCATATCGATGGACTGAACTGCAGAATACCAGAATAAGAGGGGGACAGCTAATCCTATTGAAGGCTACGCTTCTGGCCACCTCCATCTTGTAGCATGTAGAAGAGAGTAGATGGTAAGTTCACCAAGTAGCATCGTGTAGCATAATCCTAACCGATGATCCTCCCCTCGTCGCCCTGTGAGAGAGCGATCACCGGTTGTATCTGGCACTTGGAAGGGTGTGTTTTATTAAATATCTGGTTCTAGTTGTCATAAGGTCAAGGTACAACTCCAAGTCATCCTGTTATCGAAGATCACGGCTATTCGAATAGATTAACTTCCCTGCAGGGGTGCACCACATAACCCAACACACTCGATCCCATTTGGCCGGACACACTTTTCGGGGTCATGCCCGGCCTCGGAAGATCAACACGTCGCAGCCCTACCGAGGCACAACAGAGAGGTCAGCACGCCGGTCTAAATCCTATGGCGCAAGGGTCTGGGCCCATCGCCCATTGCACACCTGCACGTTGCGTACGCGGCCGGCAAGCAGACCTAGCCTCCCTTATACAAGAGCAGGCGTTCCAGTCCAACCCGGCGCGCGCCGCTCAGTCGCTGACGTCCCGAAGGCTTCGGCTGATACCACGACGTCGAGTGCCCATAACTGTCTCCGCGTAGATGGTTAGTGCGTATAGTCCAGTAGCCAGACTTAGATCAAATACCAAGATCTCGTTAAACGTGTTATTTTGAAATAACCGCGAACGCCGACCAGGGCCAGGCCCACCTCTCTCCTAGGTGGTCTCAACCTGCCCTATCGCTTTGCCACAAAGATCCACTCAGAGGGCCGTCGGGACAAACGTCCTTTCGGACCCAATCCGTGAATCACTCACGGGTACTCCTACGAGCCGACCCGTCTTTAGTCACCACAAGTATCATATATTATGTATAAGTATATACCCGTAATCACCTCCCGAGTGATCACGGCCCGATAGTATAGCATGGCAGACGAACAAGAAAGTATGGCCACTGATGATAAACTAGCATCCTATACTAAGCATTAGGATTGTAGGTAAGGTATCAACAGTTGTAGCAACAATGACAGGCTATGCATCAGAATAGGATTAACGGGAAGCAGTAACATGCTACACTACTCTAATCCAAGTAGTATAGAGAAGAGTAGGCGATATCTGGTGATCTGGGGGGGCTTGCCTTGTTGCTCTGGCAAGAGAGAGGGGTCGTCAACACCGTAGTCGTACTGGGTAGCAGCGGCGTCGGTCTCGGTGTCTAGCGAGAGAAGAGGGGAAAGAAACAATAAATATAATGCAAACAAATGCATGACGATGCATGACATGACAAATCGTGATGCTAGGTGTGCCCTAACACGGTACGAGGTGGTACCGGTGAAGGGGGAAACATCCGAGAAAATATCCCCGGTGTCATGGATTTGTCACGGCAGATGTCCATAGTGCCAGGACTTAGTCGCAAGGCCAATGCATCTAGGCGGTAGCTTGAGAGGGGTTGATCGGGACGAGAGATGCAACACACAAGACACAGATTTAGACAGCTTCGGGCCCCGGGAAACATCATCTGGTAAAAACCCTACATGCTGTTTGAGGCTAAGTCTCATTATGATCACGAGAGAGTCGCCAGTAAGCCGGCTCTTTGTGTCTAGCCCTAGAGATTGTTTCTTCTTGTCTGTCCCTCTTGGGGAGCCCTGCCCCTCCTTATATAAGTTAGAGGGGCGGGTTACATGTGGAGTCCTATTAGGATTAGAACTAACTTATTCTCTATTACAAGTCGGATACAAGTACGGGTCTTGCTTCCTTGTAAAGGAAATATTCATCATGCCTTCCGTCTTAAGCTGGCCTACCATAACGTAAGCCAACCTTCTGGGCCTTGAGCCTCCTGGGCCCCCGGGTCTTGTCGCTCCTCTGATCCGCTTGCCAGGTCACCCATAAGTCGCCAGGATCGGGCGGGTCACTTAGTGTGTCGTCTAGTCAGGGCGGGTCATTAGTGAGTCACCAAGTCCGGCAGGGTTATACATCCAGCCGGGTCATACCGCGGGGTATATCCCCGACATTAGCCCCCAAGTTTAATTTGGATTTATCCATGTTAAACTGATCTGCAACATAAACACAAGAACAAACTGACAGGTTGTACTCCGGGTTAAATATTCTTGTAAGCCGACACTTGATCATCCTTAAGTCCTTGTCATCTCCTCCTTCTGGAAAGTCCGGGTCAATAGGCCAGCTTCATATTCAATTTGCTGACGTTGGTTTCTCACAGAGAAATATTGTGAAGAATAATCCACTTGAGTCGGCCTCCAAAGCTCTAGCTTTAAAAAATATTGGTCTTGAAATGCTTATCTGATTTTCAGCCGGCTTGAATATGTAAAACTTGCCGGTTTATCATTACCAAAAACTGCCGGATTATAAAACAGATGATGTCGGGTCATAATTGTTGTTGACATCGGATTATGTAATTGATCCTCCTGATTTGCTCAAAACTGATAATTTGAAGATTTTTCTCCCTTATATCCATATTACCTGTAGCCCCCAAGTCTTGAGCAGAACAAAGTGATGGTTTAAGACTTGCTCCAATAAATGTTGCAACCTTGAAGAAATCCGGTTTATTCATCTCAATCATATAAACTGAATATTCCACACATGTAGCCCCCAAGTGTCGGGTTGTCATGCTTGCAGCAACCTGGGACTGGTAATTGCTTTATGCTCATGAAAACTTCAACCAGTGTAGCCCCCAAGGGCCGGGTTATTATGCAATGATGAGCAGGGACTTTGTAGATATAACCATGTAAATTTGAACAGCAATGTGTAGCTCCTAAGGGCCAGCTTAGTAAGATAATACTGAGCTGGGACTTCGTATATAATTGATAATAACATCATATAATATAGTCTCCACCATGGGGCTTGAACCCACATCCACTAGGTTAAGAGCTTTGTACTCCACCAACTGAATAGTGGACCGTTCAATATAATGGATTAATGCTTGTGTACCTTGAATTTTTGACAGGAGCAATTGGTAACCCCCAAGGGCCAACTCATTTAGAATGTGATGAGCCGAGTCTTCAATAAGTTGAGCAAAAATTGAATTTGCATTAGCCCCCAAGTGCCATGGTGCATGCTGGCAGTGACATGGGACTTGCATATTCGATGTAATCTCAATTTGAATAATGTAGCCCCCAAGTGCTGGGTTGTAAGCCTGCAGCGACTCGGGGCTATTCCTTCCATTGTAGAATAAATCATATCCATTGATAAAAATAATAGCCGTTGCACTAAAGCGACTTTGAAAACCTCAATCATAACACTGGTTATTGATAATCACAATAGAAATCCAGCCATGTTGGCTATTCAAGATTTGAATAATATAATCCAGTATGAAAACCTCAATCATTCAATATCATCATGAAAATCCAGCTAGTTTTGGCTATTAAAGATTTGAATACCTCATCGGTTGACAAGTAAATCTGTAGTTTAAATACCTGGTGGCTCTTGGCCGATGATGACTTAATGCGCATTCATTGTAAGCTAGAATTTTTGTAACTCGGTTGCCTATAGCCCATGAGAAAATCAATAATTGATAACCCTTTTGAGACACCAATTTTAGTGATGAGCTTGGACTGAAGCATTTATATAAGTCATAGTGCTGCAAATCCTGCACAGAGTTTAAACAACATATGCCCTGCACACGAGTAGATCACATAGCGACTTAACATCAAGAGCCAGGGCGGGTAACCACCCAAATGTAGTCTTACCCTGCACACGAGTAGATCACAAGATCCCTATGATCCTTTAAATGATACCGCCGGTTTATGTGACCTAGACAGTGAGGGTGAGAACTCAATTCTGTAAAAGCCGACACATATGATGTTTGTTATGTGCTGACAACTCTATTGATCAAGGTTAAGCCGGTGGAATCAAAGCCACTCCCTAGATGCTTTCAAATATGATCAAAAAAGTCTCAAGACAGTCAAATAACTGCGATTGCAAAAAACTATACAAGAGAGACAAAATTTTGAGGCTTCTGATTCGAATATGATCAATAAAACATTCCAAAGGGGTTAAGCTAAGATTCGAATACGATCATATAGCCCCCAGTGGCTTTGGCGTTGCCGATCAAGAGGGTACCGACAGCTATGTTCTCTTTGGTTCGAATACGACCTATGTTTGAACAGGAAGCCCCCAAATGACCTTAAGAGTTGTTTAGCAACGCTGATTCGAATACGATCCACGTCGATTCCCAAAGGGGTTGAGCTATGATTCGGATACGATCAAGAAGCCCCCAAGTGGGTTCGGCAGTTTGCCAATCAAAAGGGTATCGACAGCTATGTTCTCTTTGGTTCGAATACGACTTATGTTTGAATAGGAAGCCCCCAAGTGACCATGTAAGTTTTGGCATTGTGCCGATCAAGAGGGTACTGATAGCTATGCCCGATGAGCAGGAAGCCCCCAAGTGACCATAATAAAATAAGCCGTAAGGCAGGATACCTATGTTTGAACCGCGCATCATGGTAGCAAATTCTTTTTGGCAACCTTTAATTTTTCTTAGAACTCGAACTTGCGAGAGATTAATTCTTTTTGAACCAGAACTTTAAACCGGATTTGAAAGCTTCAAAAATTTGTGAGGGACAAATTTACCTTGAGCTGGATTTTGAACCGGATTTGAGAGCTTCAAAAATTTGTGAGGGACAAATTTACCTTGGGCCGGATTTTAAACCAGAATCCTTATTTTGAGCCGGAAATCTTCTGATGGCTTTGAAATTTTCATCAATCTAGCAGTAATCTCCGGGGCCGGGTTATTTTTCCCTTCAATGACCTGGAGTTCTTGAATTTATTAAAACCGGCTAATTTTGCCGAGTCATACCATTGTAGCCCCCGAGTCTCAAGATGACTCGAGGAGTTGGCTTGAGATTCTCCATATTTGACCATAGCAGAAGGTACATATCATTGGCGTTGATAGCATGATGTAAATCCACAGAAGGTTGAGGTGACTGCAGCGGGTTATAAATGATCCCATATGAGCCGTGTCAGCAACTTGGCCAATGGTTCCTTCCAACTTGCTATTTGAAGTTAACCAAACTGTAGTGGCGGCGACTTGTGCACCTGCCCATTGAACCATCCAGTGCAGACGGCGGCTGATAGTATATGATAATTTACCTCTAATTTGTTGGAAGAAAATCGGGCTTCCCAAGTAGTGACTTGCTCATACTCAATAAACAGCTCATCCAGACAAGTGCGGCTCGGTGTGTCGATGTAGACCAGGTCGCGAGAGACGGACGGTAAAGACGACCGCAACATCTGAGGCGGCACAGACAGATGAACCGGCCGTGGCATTGTAAGCCGGTGCGAATGGGCAAGTTGTCCTCCTTGTTGTAAGCCGGCGTGGTCGCGAGAGACAGCCACGGTGTTGTAAGCTGGCGCGGTCGCGAGAGACGGCCACGGTGTTGTAAGCCGGTGTGGAGTCCGTTGAGTAACGACGACCACCTGTGCCAAAAGATGTTGGCATGCCTCCATCTCCGCGGTATAATATCACTTTTTGTCATAAATAATTGCCCTGCATAAACAATATTGCAGACCAAGGCAAAGATAAACTTGTTCTTTGACAAAAACAGCATGTGCTAATAAAACAAACTTGGATGGATATCACCTAATTTGTTTGGACGATGGATGATCCATTTATCGCGACAGAGGTGGCTCAGGCAGACCAGCAACTCAATATAGTCCGGCGGCTCAGGCAGACCGGCGACTTAATATAACCCCGGCGGCTCAACGCGGCAAGGGCGGCTCAACGCGGCTCAGGTGGGTTGATGTAGATTAAGCTGCACGGGCAGTGACTTGCGCACACCTGTTCCATCAGTAAGTGGGCGCAGACGCTGGTGCATGATGGTGCTGACGTACACTTCATAGGCACAACATGGCACCACCTTTGCTGCACATAAAAATATACAGACCAAAGTAATTGTTCTTTGATGAAAACAATATGTTTAATAAAATAAACTTAAACTGATATCACCTGATTTACTCGGTCGATCGATGACCCGTTCGTCGTGACAGAAACGGCTCAGGTAAAATGGCGACTCAATATAATCCCGGCGGTTCGAGCATAGTGGCGTCTCCGGCGACTCAACACGGTAGAGGTGACTCAACACGGCGCGTCTATAGCCGGTTCTGTTGGGTGGCATAGCACAAACGAACGTCCCCTTTTCTCTTTTATATGACAACAAAACAATTGCAGCACCACGTCCCCCTTGGGTTGATGTCCTCGAACCAACACATACATGCATGCATGCACTGCTCCATTATCCTCCGGCCACAACAATTTTTTTCCTTTCACGCCTGTGCCTCCACGCGGGGCTAACCCGGCAGCCCAGAGGCCACAGGCACGGTGGCTCAAGAACTCAGCAGTGGACAATTTGGCGCGACGTCAGCGGTAGTACAGCGGCTCAACAGCTGCAGCGGCAGCGTGCTAAGACGGCGGCGGCTCACCCCTGCTGCAGTTGATGTGGCGCGTGGCGTGGCGGTTTTGAGGCGGCTCGGTGTGGCAGCTGGCGATTCAGAGGCAAACCAGGGCGGCGGCCCTCAGGAGTGCACTGCTGCTGTGACGGATCTTGCCGCCACTGATTCTTACTCCCACACCGTAGGTCCGCTGTGGTGGCGTGCTAGTTTCTTTCACGCATGTGCCTCCACGCGGGGCGAACCCGGCAGCCCAGAGGCCACAGGCACGGTGGCTCAAGAACTCAGCAGTGGACAATTTGGCGCGACGTCAGCGGTAGTACAGCGGCTCAACAGCTGCAACGGCAGCGTGCTAAGACGGCGGCGGCTCACCCCTGCTGCAGTTGATGCGGCGCGTGGCGTGGCGGTTTTGAGGTGGCTCGGTGTGGCAGCTGGCGATTCAGAGGCAAACCAAGGCGGCGGCTCTCAGGAGTGCACTACTGCTGCGATGGATCCTGCCGACACTGATTCTTACTCCCACGCCGTAGGTCCGCTGTGGTGGCATGCTAGTTTGACTTTCCATTGACCAGAAAACACACTGACGCGCACATGAGCTGGAGCCAAGACGAACGTGGTATATGTGCATGAAACAATGCACACCTTTGAGAACCCACGTGATCACCAAGTAGTACTTGTGGTTGATGAAATTATCTTTGGCCTTTACCCAACATGTTGTAGCACCAGCAACTTATGATTTGATGCCTCGGAGTTTTAAATCAGCAAAACAGTGCACCGTAGTAGAATTTGACTGTCTCGGTGATTTGAAAGACACAGCGCAGGTAATCTTGATGGTTTGATTGCATAGGAAACCGAATTGGGGCTGACCTCTGCTGCCGTGTACGAGTTGAATCAGCAGAAGAAATACTTGTCGGTCTCGATAATGTCTGACAAGGCAGAAAAACAATCTTGCTTCGGATTGATGGATCACCAGGTTTACAGCGCCGGTGGCTCAAGAACACTCCAACCCTAGTTTTCCCGAACTCGGATCCCGTATCTGCCAACTCCAAAATTAATTACAATCTCGATTCACAGAATGATGGATGTGTCGGCTCTACCCAAGGTTGTCCGGCGGCAGGCTTTCTTCTACGATTGTTCCGTGCCGACTCTTTTCATCAGATCAATTGCGAGCTTCTCGAACCCTAAAAAGATCCCTTCAAAATGCAACACCACCGTGCGTAGGCCCCGCAGTGGGTGCCAACTGTCGTGGATTTGTCACGGCAGATGTCCTTAGTGCCAGGACTTAGTCGCAAGGCCAATGCATCTAGGCGGTAGCTTGAGAGGGGTTGATCGAGACAAGAGATGCAACACATAAGACACGGATTTAGACAGCTTCGGGCTCCGGGAAACATCATCCAGTAAAAACCCTACATGCTGTTTGAGGCTAAGTCTCATTATGATCACGAGAGAGTCGCCAGTAAGCCGGCTCTTTGTGTCCAGCCCTAGAGAATGTTTCTTCTTGTCTGTCCCTCTTGGGGAGCCCTGCCCCTCCTTATATAAGTTAGAGGGGCGGGTTACATGTGGAGTCCTATTAGGATTAGAACTAACTTATTCTCTATTACAAGTCGGATACAAGTACGGGTCTTGCTTCCTTGTAAAGGAAATATTCATCATGCCTTCCGTCTTAAGCTGGCCTACCATAACGTAAGCCAACCTTCTGGGCCTTGAGCCTCCTGGGCCCCCGGGTCTTGTCGCTCCTCTGATCCGCTTGCCAGGTCACCCATAAGTCGCCAGGATCGGGCGGGTCACTTAGTGTGTCGTCCAGTCAGGGCGGGTCATTAGTGAGTCACCAAGTCCGGCAGGGTTATACATCCAGCCGGGTCATACCGCGGGGTATATCCCCGACATTAGCCCCCAAGTTTAATTTGGATTTATCCATGTTAAACTGATCTGCAACATAAACACAAGAACAAACTGACAGGTTGTACTCCGGGTTAAATATTCTTGTAAGCCGGCACTTGATCATCCTTAAGTCCTTGTCATCTCCTCCTTCTGGAAAGTCTGGGTCAATAGGCCAGCTTCATATTCAATTTGCTGACGTTGGTTTCTCACAGAGAAATATTGTGAAGAATAATCCACTTGAGTCGGCCTCCAAAGCTCTAGCTTTAAAAAATATTGGTCTTGAAATGCTTATCTGATTTTCAGCCGGCTTGAATATGTAAAACTTGCCGGTTTATCATTACCAAAAACTGCCGGATTATAAAACAGATGATGTCGGGTCATAATTGTTGTTGACATCGGATTATGTAATTGATCCTCCTGATTTGCTCAAAACTGATAATTTGAAGATTTTTCTCCCTTATATCCATATTACCTGTAGCCCCCAAGTCTTGAGAAGAACAAAGTGATGGTTTAAGACTTGCTCCAATAAATGTTGCAACCTTGAAGAAATCCGGTTTATTCATCTCAATCATATAAACTGAATATTCCACACATGTAGCCCCCAAGTGCCGGGTTGTCATGCTTGCAGCAACCTGGGACTGGTAATTGCTTTATGCTCATGAAAACTTCAACCAGTGTAGCCCCCAAGGGCCGGGTTATTATGCAATGATGAGCAGGGACTTTGTAGATATAACCATGTAAATTTGAACAGCAATGTGTAGCTCCTAAGGGCCAGCTTAGTAAGATAATACTGAGCTGGGACTTCGTATATAATTGATAATAACATCATATAATATAGTCTCCACCATGGGGCTTGAACCCACATCCACTAGGTTAAGAGCTTTGTACTCCACCAACTGAATAGTGGACCGTTCAATATAATGGATTAATGCTTGTGTACCTTGAATTTTTGACAGGAGCAATTGGTAACCCCCAAGGGCCAACTCATTTAGAATGTGATGAGCCGAGTCTTCAATAAGTTGAGCAAAAATTGACTTTGCATTAGCCCCCAAGTGCCATGGTGCATGCTGGCAGTGACATGGGACTTGCATATTCGATGTAATCTCAATTTGAATAATGTAGCCCCCAAGTGCGGGTCGTAAGCCTGCAGCGACTCGGGACTATTCCTTCCATTGTAGAATAAATCATATCCATTGATAAAAATAATAGCCGTTGCGCTAAAGCGACTTTGAAAACCTCAATCATAACACTGGTTATTGATAATCACAATAGAAATCCAGCCATGTTGGCTATTCAAGATTTGAATAATATAACCCGATATGAAAACCTCAATCATTCAATATCATCATGAAAATCCAGCTAGTTTTGGCTATTAAAGATTTGAATACCTCATCGGTTGACAAGTAAATCTGTAGTTTAAATACCTGGTGGCTCTTGGCCGATGATGACTTAATGCGCATTCATTGTAAGCTAGAATTTTTGTAACTCGGTTGCCTATAGCCCATGAGAAAATCAATAATTGATAACCCTTTTGAGACACCAATTTTAGTGATGAGCTTGGACTGAAGCATTTATATAAGTCATAGTGCTGCAAATCCTGCACAGAGTTTAAACAACATATGCCCTGCACACGAGTAGATCACATAGCGACTTAACATCAAGAGCCAGGGCGGGTAACCACCCAAATGTAGTCTTACCCTGCACACGAGTAGATCACAAGATCCCTATGATCCTTTAAATGATACCGCCGGTTTATGTGACCTAGACAGTGAGGGTGAGAACTCAATTCTGTAAAAGCCGACACATATGATGTTTGTTATGTGCTGACAACTCTATTGATCAAGGTTAAGCCGGTGGAATCAAAGCCACTCCCTAGATGCTTTCAAATATGATCAAAAAAGTCTCAAGACAGTCAAATAACTGCGATTGCAAAAAACTGTACAAGAGAGACAAAATTTTGAGGCTTCTGATTCGAATACGATCAGTAAACCATTCCAAAGGGGTTAAGCTAAGATTCGAATACGATCATATAGCCCCCAGTGGCTTTGGCGTTGCCGATCAAGAGGGTACCGACAGCTATGTTCTCTTTGGTTCGAATACGACCTATGTTTGAACAGGAAGCCCCCAAATGACCTTAAGAGTTGTTTAGCGACGCTGATTCGAATACGATCCACGTCGATTCCCAAAGGGGTTGAGCTATGATTCGGATACGATCAAGAAGCCCCCAAGTGGGTTCGGCAGTTTGCCAATCAAAAGGGTATCGACAGCTATGTTCTCTTTGGTTCGAATACGACCTATGTTTGAACAGGAAGCCCCCAAGTGACCATATAAGTTTTGGCATTGCGCCGATCAAGAGGGTACTGATAGCTATGCCCGATGAGCAGGAAGCCCCCAAGTGACCATAATAAAATAAGCCGTAAGGCAGGATACCTATGTTTGAACCGCGCATCATGGCAGCAAATTCTTTTTGGCAACCTTTAATTTTTCTTAGAACTCGAACTTGCGAGAGATTAATTCTTTTTGAACCGGAACTTTAAACCGGATTTGAAAGCTTCAAAATTTGTGAGGGACAAATTTACCTTGAGCCGGATTTTGAACCGGATTTGAGAGCTTCAAAAATTTGTGAGGGACAAATTTACCTTGGGCCGGATTTTAAACCAGAATCCTTATTTTGAGCCGGAAATCTTCTGATGGCTTTGAAATTTTCATCAATCTAGCAGTAATCTCCGGGGCCGGGTTATTTTTCCCTTCAATGACCTGGAGTTCTTGAATTTATTGAAACCGGCTAATTTTGCCGAGTCATACCATTGTAGCCCCCGAGTCTCAAGACGACTCGAGGAGTTGGCTTGAGATTCTCCATATTTGACCATAGCAGAAGGTACATATCATTGGCGTTGATAGCGCGATGTAAATCCACAGAAGGTTGAGGTGACTGCGGCGGGTTATAAATGATCCCATATGAGCCGTGTCAGCAACTCGGCCAATGGTTCCTTCCAACTTGCTATTTGAAGTTAACCAAACTGTAGTGGCGGCGACTTGTGCACCTGCCCATTGAACCATCCAGTGCAGACGGCGGCTGATAATATATGATAATTTGCCTCTAATTTGTTGGAAGAAAACCGGGCTTCCCAAGTAGTGACTTGCTCATACTCAATAAACAGCTCATCCAGACAAGTGCGGCTCGGTGTGTCGATGTAGACCAGGTCGCGAGAGACGGACGGTAAAGACGACCGCAACATCTGAGGCGGCACAGACAGATGAACCGGCCGTGGCGTTGTAAGCCGGTGCGAATGGGCAAGTTGTCCTCCTTGTTGTAAGCCGGCGTGGTCGCGAGAGACAGCCACGGTGTTGTAAGCCGGCGCGGTCGCGAGAGACGGCCACGGTGTTGTAAGCCGGTGCGGAGTCCGTTGAGTAACGACGACCACCTGTGCCAAAAGATGTTGGCGTGCCTCCATCTCCGCGGTATAATATCACTTTTTGTCATAAATAATTGCCCTGCATAAACAATATTGCAGACCAAGGCAAAGATAAACTTGTTCTTTGACAAAAACAGCATGTGCTAATAAAACAAACTTGGATGGATATCACCTAATTTGTTTGGACAATGGATGATCCGTTTATCGCGACAGAGGTGGCTCAGGCAGACCAGCAACTCAATATAGTCCGGCGGCTCAGGCAGACCGGTGACTTAATATAACCCCGGCGGCTCAACGCGGCAAGGGCGGCTCAACGCGGCTCAGGTGGGTTGATGTAGATTAAGCTGCACGGGCGGTGACTTGCGCACACCTGTTCCATCAGTAAGTGGGCGCAGACGCTGGTGCATGATGGTGCTGACGTACACTTCATAGGCACAACATGGCACCACCTTTGCTGCACATAAAAATATACAGACCAAAGTAATTGTTCTTTGATGAAAACAATATGTTTAATAAAATAAACTTAAACTGATATCACCTGATTTACTCGGTCGACCGATGACCCGTTCGTCGTGACAGAAACGGCTCAGGTAAAATGGCGACTCAATATAATCCCGGCGGTTCGAGCATAGTGGCGTCTCCGGCGACTCAACACGGTAGAGGTGACTCAACGCGGCGCGTCTGTAGCCGGTTCTGTTGGGTGGCATAGCACAAACGAACGTCCCCTTTTCTCTTTTATATGACAACAAAACAATTGCAGCACCACGTCCCCCTTGGGTTGATGTCCTCGAACCAACACATACATGCATGCATGCACTGCTCCATTATCCTCCGGCCACAACAATTTTTTTTCTTTCACGCCTGTGCCTCCACGCGGGGCTAACCCGGCAGCCCAGAGGCCACAGGCACGGTGGCTCAAGAACTCAGCAGTGGACAATTTGGCGCGACGTCAGCGGTAGTACAGCGGCAGCGTGCTAAGACGGCGGCGGCTCACCCCTGCTGCAGTTGATGTGGCGCGTGGCGTGGCGGTTTTGAGGCGGCTCGGTGTGGCAGCTGGCGATTCAGAGGCAAACCAGGGCGGCGGCCCTCAGGAGTGCATTGCTGCTGTGACGGATCTTGCCGCCACTGATTCTTACTCCCACACCGTAGGTCCGCTGTGGTGGCGTGCTAGTTTCTTTCACGCATGTGCCTCCACGCGGGGCGAACCCGGCAGCCCAGAGGCCACAGGCACGGTGGCTCAAGAACTCAGCAGTGGACAATTTGGCGCGACGTCAGCGGTAGTACAGCGGCTCAATAGCTGCAACGGCAGCGTGCTAAGACGGCGGCGGCTCACCCCTGCTGCAGTTGATGCGGCGCGTGGCGTGGCGGTTTTGAGGTGGCTCGGTGTGGCAGCTGGCGATTCAGAGGCAAACCAGGGCGGCGGCTCTCAGGAGTGCACTACTGCTGCGATGGATCCTGCCGACACTGATTCTTACTCCCACGCCGTAGGTCCGCTGTGGTGGCATGCTAGTTTGACTTTCCATTGACCAGAAAACACACTGACGCGCACATGAGCTGGAGCCAAGACGAACGTGGTATATGTGCATGAAACAATGCACACCTTTGAGAACCCACGTGATCACCAAGTAGTACTTGTGGTTGATGAAATTATCTTTGGCCTTTACCCAACATGTTGTAGCACCAGCAACTTATGATTTGATGCCTCGGAGTTTTAAATCAGCAAAACAGTGCACCGTAGTAGAATTTGACTGTCTCGGTGATTTGAAGACACAGCGCAGGTAATCTTGATGGTTTGATTGCATAGGAAACCGAATTGGGGCTGACCTCTGCTGCCGTGTACGAGTTGAATCAGCAGAAGAAATACTTGTCGGTCTCGATAATGTCTGACAAGGCAGAAAAACAATCTTGCTTCGGATTGATGGATCACCAGGTTTACAGCGCCGGTGGCTCACAGAACACTCCAACCCTAGTTTTCCCGAACTCGGATCCCGTATCTGCCAACTCCAAAATTAATTACAATCTCGATTCACAGAATGATGGATGTGTCGGCTCTACCCAAGGTTGTCCGGCGGCAGGCTTTCTTCTACGATTGTTCCGTGCCGACTCTTTTCATCAGATCAATTGCGAGCTTCTCGAACCCTAAAAAGATCCCTTCAAAATGCAACACCACCGTGCGCAGGCCCCGCAGTGGGTGCCAACTGTCGTGGATTTGTCACGGCAGATGTCCTTAGTGCCAGGACTTAGTCGCAAGGCCAATGCATCTAGGCGGTAGCTTGAGAGGGGTTGATCGAGACAAGAGATGCAACACATAAGACACGGATTTAGACAGCTTCGGGCTCCGGGAAACATCATCCAGTAAAAACCCTACATGCTGTTTGAGGCTAAGTCTCATTATGATCACGAGAGAGTCGCCAGTAAGCCGGCTCTTTGTGTCCAGCCCTAGAGAATGTTTCTTCTTGTCTGTCCCTCTTGGGGAGCCCTGCCCCTCCTTATATAAGTTAGAGGGGCGGGTTACATGTGGAGTCCTATTAGGATTAGAACTAACTTATTCTCTATTACAAGTCGAATACAAGTACGGGTCTTGCTTCCTCGTAAAGGAAATATTCCTCATGTGTTCTATCTTAAGCCGGCCTACCATAACGTAAGCCGGCCTTCTGGGCCTTGAGCCTCCTGGGCCCCCGGGTCTTGTCGCTCCTCTGATCCGCTTGCCAGGTCACCCATAAGTCGCCAGGATCGGGCGAGTCACTTAGTGTGTTGTCCAGTCAGGGCGGGTCATTAGTGAGTCACCAAGTCCGGCAGGGTTATACATCCAGTCGGGTCATACCGCGGGGTATATCCCCGACACCCGGTGTTTCGCGTTTTCGGACAGAGGAGCCGGAGGGGGAAAGTTGCGTGTTTGCTATGCTAGGGATGCGCGGCGGACGAACGGGCTGCGTATCCGGATTTGTCTCATCGTTCTGAGCAACTTTCATGTAGAAAGTATTTTCATCCGAGTTACGGATTAAAAGATATGATTTTCTAAAGATTTAAATCATTTATTGGAATTTACTTATTTAACAAAAAGGAATTATGACATCAGCATGATGCAATGCTGACGTCAGCTGGTCAACAGGTCGGCTGACCAGTCGAACCAAACAGGTGGGTCCAGTGGGACCCACATGTCATTGACAGGGTACTAACAGGGGGGTTTAGACTAATTAATTGGGTTAATTAAGGGCGTGGGCCCATCCTGTAAGTGAGTGCTTAGACTAATTTAATTATTTTTATTTATAAAATCGTTTTAGTTATTTAAAAGGGTGGTGGGGCCCAGGCGTTAGTGAGAGAAAAGGCGGCCATGTCAGCGTTGACCTGGTCAACAGGTCAACTGGGCCCCTAGGACCCACTGGCAGTGACCCAGGGGTGGACCCCACGCATGCCACGTTAGCTGGCCAGCGTTTAGACGCCGGCGAGTTCGTTTTCGCGGCGGCGCGGCTTGGGTGAGCGTCGGGTTTCGTCTGTAGGCCACCAAAATGGGCGGGACCGGTCGCATTCGAACAGCAAGACGACGACGGAGCGAATGGTGGTGGTTGCAGAGGCTGTGGTGGCCAGAGTCGAGCGCTACAGGCTCGTCGGCAGCGAGGTGGTTCGGGTGTGAGACGAAGACGGCGATGCAGCGCGCTTCGGGGCTAACGGGAAGGCTAGGGTGGAGCTGTGCGACACGCTGAGCACAAAGGGCTCGGCTCCTTGACCATTTGGTCACCAGAAGGGCGCCGGCGACGCGCGCAGTCGGGTCACCAACGGGAAACACGCTAAGAGGCATGGGGAGGCTAGTGCGCGGGCGCGTAGGGCTCGCAGGAGCTTGATGCTGGGCCCGAACGAGCTCGACGGCATCTATGGCCGCGGCGGTGTATTGCATGGCAGCGACCAGAGCTCAGCAACGGCGGCAGCTGGCTACAGAGCGCTAGGGGGCCAACGAGGAGCAGCAGGGGGAGGAGAAGCTCACCGTGCGGCACGCAAGATGGCCCATGGTGGTTTAGTAGCAGCAGAGTCGACGGCGCTCGTCGGAGACGCGTTGGGGATCCAAGGAAGAAGACGAGGCCGGGGCAGCGTTCGTGGGCGTCCGGCGTCCCGCGGCTCGTCGGGGAGGCGTAGTCGAGGGAGAGGGAGCGAGCGGACACGTCGGAGAGGTGCGGAGATCGCGGTGGCCGCGAGTTCTATGGCGGCGAGGCCATGGCGGTGCTCGGTTGCAGCGGGGAACGAGGGGAGGAGCAAGGTGGATCTGAGGGGAGAGGGAGGCGCAGGGACCGAGAGGGCGAGAGTGGGGGTGAGTGCGAGGCGGGATCAAGGAGGCGGGGGCATGGCGGCCTTATCCTCTCCTCGACGCCGGCGAGGGGGTCCGGTGGCGACGCGCCCCTGTTCCGACCCGGGTCGGGGGAACAGGGAAGGGGACGAGGCAGGGGAGTGAGGGCAGGTGTGGCCAGCTGGGCCAGGTGGGCCGGCCGGCCTGTGAGCTGGGCCGCCTTGTCCAGGGGGGCTTCCCTTTTTTGTTTTTTTGTAATTTATTTCTTTTATTTATTTTATTTTCTGTTTTATTTCATTTTAAAGTATTTATGCATTTTCTAAAAATGTGTTTACTTCACCATAATTACCAGTGCAATATTTGGCACTGACCGAACATTTTTGTTTCAACTTTTAAAAACTTTTGTTGTTTGCCATTTTTCTGAACTGATTTTTGAATCAGTTTGAACTAACGAAAGTTTAGCAACAGTAATCACAGATGACATGGCATCATTAGGAGAGTTTTACTGTAGCCTAATTATCCGGGCGTTACAAATCTCCTCCACTACAAGAAATCTCGTCCCGAGATTTTAGAAGGTAGAAGGAAACATTGCGGGGTATTCATCACGCATGCGATCCTCGAGTTCCCAAGTGGCTTCGTCTTCAAAGTGATTCGACCACTGGACTTTGAGGAACTTGATCGCCTTCTGATGTGTGCAGCGTTCAGCTTGGTCAAGAATGCAAACCGGATGCTCTTTATAGGAGAGGTCCTGTTGCAATTCGAGCACTTCATGATCCACTGCTCGGATCGGATCCTTGAAGCAACGGCGGAGTTGTGACACATGGAACACATCGTGAACCTGAGAAAGGTTTGGCGGAAGCTCCGGTTGATATTGTTGGAAATATGCCCTATAGGCAATAATAAATTGATTATTATTATATTTCCTTGTTCATGATAATCGTTTATTATCCATGCTAGAATTGTATTGATAGGAAACTCAGATACATGTGTGGATACATAGACAACACCATGTCCCTAGTAAGCCTCTAGTTGACTAGCTCGTTAATCAATAGATGGTTACGGTTTCCTGACCATGGACATTGGATGTCGTTGATAACGGGATCACATCATTAGGAGAATGATGTGATGGACAAGACCCAATCCTAAGCCTAGCACAAGATCATGTAGTTCGTATGCTAAAGCTTTTCTAATGTCAAGTATCATTTCCTTAGACCATGAGATTGTGCAACTCCCGGATACTGTAGGAGTGCTTTGGGTGTGCCAAACGTCACAACGTAACTGGGTGGCTATAAAGGTACACTACGGGTATCTCTGAAAGTGTCTGTTGGGTTGGCACGAATCGAGATTGGGATTTTGTCACTCCGTGTAAACGGAGAGGTATCTCTGGGCCCACTCGGTAGGACATCATCATAATGTGCACAATGTGACCAAGGGGTTGATCACGGGATGATGTGTTACGGAACGAGTAAAGAGACTTGCCGGTAACGAGATTGAACAAGGTATCGGTATACCGACGATCGAATCCCGGGCAAGTACCATACCGCTAGACAAAGGGAATTGTATACGGGATCGATTGAGTCCTTGACATCGTGGTTCATCCGATGAGATCATCGTGGAACATGTGGGAGCCAACATGGGTATCCAGATCCCGCTGTTGGTTATTGACCGGAGAACATCTCGGTCATGACTACATGTCTCCCGAACCCGTAGGGTCTACACACTTAAGGTTCGATGACGCTAGGGATATAAAGGAAGCTTGTATGTGGTTACCGAATGTTGTTCGGAGTCCCGGATGAGATCCCGGACGTCACGAGGAGTTCCGGAATGGTCCGGAGGTAAAGATTTATATATAGGAAGTCCTGTTTCGGCCATCGGGACAAGTTTCGGGGTCATCGGTATTGTATCGGGACCACCGGAAGGGTCCCGGGGGCCCACCGGGTGGGGCCACCTGCCCCGGGGGGCCACATGGGCTGTAGGGGGTGCGCCTTGGCCTACATGGGCCAAGGGCACCAGCCCCTAGAGGCCCATGCGCCAAGAGAAGAGAAAAAGGGGAGAGTCCTAAAGGGGGAAGGCACCTCCGAGGTGCCTTGGGGAGGATGGACTCCTCCCCACCCTTAGCCGCACCCTTCCTTGGAGGAGGGGGCAAGGCTGCGCCCTTCCCCTCTCCCTTGGCCCTATATATAGTGGGGAAAAGGAGGAGCAATCATACCTAAGGCCTTTGGTTGCCTCCCTCTCCCTCCCGTGACACATCTCCTCTCCCGTAGGTGCTTGGCGAAGCCCTGCAGGATTGCCACGCTCCTCCATCATCACCACGCCGTTGTGCTGCTGCTGGATGGAGTCTTCCTCAACCTCTCCCTCTCTCCTTGCTGGATCAAGGCGTGGGAGACATCGTCGAGCTGTACGTGTGTTGAACGCGGAGGTGCCGTCCGTTCGGCACTTGATCATCGGTGATCTGAATCACGACGAGTATGACTCCATCAACCCCGTTCACTTGAACGCTTCCGCTTAGCGATCTACAAGGGTATGTAGATGCACTCTCCTTCTACTCGTTGCTGGTCTCTCCATAGATAGCTCTTGGTGATTCGTAGGAAAATTTTGAATTTCTGCTACATTCCCCAACAGTGGCATCATGAGCTAGGTCTATTGCGTAGATTCTTTGCACGAGTAGAACACAAAGTAGTTGTGGGCGTTGATGTTGTTCAATATGCTTACCGTTACTAGTCCAATCTTGTTTCGACGGTATTGTGGGATGAAGCGGCCCGGACCGACCTTACACGTACTCTTACGTGAGACAGGTTCCACCGATTGACATGCACTTTGTGCATAAGGTGGCTAGCGGGTGCCAGTCTCTCCCACTTTAGTCAGAACGGATTCGATGAAAAGGGTCCTTATGAAGGGTAAATAGCAATTGGCATATCACGTTGTGGTTTTGCGTAGGTAAGAAACGTTCTTGCTAGAACCCATAGCAGCCACGTAAAACATGCAAACAACAATTAGAGGACGTCTAACTTGTTTTTGCAGGGTATGCTATGTGATGTGATATGGCCAAAGGATGTGATGAATGAATATATGTGATGTATGAGATTGATCATGTTCTTGTAATAGGATTCACGACTTGCATGTCGATGAGTATGACAACCGGCAGGAGCCATAGGAGTTGTCTTTATTTATTTGTGACCTGCGTGTCAACTTAAACGTCATGTAATTACTTTACTTTATTGCTAACCGTTAGCCATAGTAGTAGAAGTAATAGTTGGCGAGGCAACTTCATGAAGACACGATGATGGAGATCATGATGATGGAGATCATGGTGTCATGCCGGTGACGATGATGATCATGGAGCCCCGAAGATGGAGATCAAAAGGAGCAAAGTGATGATGGCCATATCATGTCACTATTTGATTGCATGTGATGTTTATCATGTTTATACATCTTATTTGCTTAGAACGACGGTAGTAAATAAGATGATCCCTTACAACAATTTCAAGAAGTGTTCTCCCCTAACTGTGCACCGTTGCGATAGTTCGCTGTTTCAAAACATCACGTGATGATCGGGTGTTTTATTCAGACGTTCAAATACAACGGGTGTTGACGAGCCTAGCATGTACAGACATGGCCTCGGAACACATGCAAAACACTTAGGGTTAACTTGACGAGCCTAGCATGTACAGACATGGCCTCGGAACACGGAGACCGAAAGGTCGAGCATGAGTCGTATAGAAGATACGATCAACATGAAGATGTTCACCGATGATGACTAGTCCGTCTCACGTGATGATCGGACACGGCCTAGTTTGACTCGGATCATGTAATCACTTAGATGACTAGAGGGATGTCTATCTGAGTGGGAGTTCATAAGATGAACTTAATTATCCTGAACATAGTCAAAAGGTTTTTGCAAATTATGTCGTAGCTCACGCTATAGTTCTACTGTTTAGATATGTTCCTAGAGAAAAATTAGTTGAAAGTTAATAGTAGCAATTATGCGGACTAGGTCCGTAAATTGAGGATTGTCCTCATTGCTTCATAGAAGGCTTATGTCCTTAATGCACCGCTCAGTGTGCTGAACCCCAAACGTCGTTTGTACACGTTTTGATAACTACGTGATAGTTCAGTGAAACGGTTTAGAGTTGAGGCACCAAAGACGTTTTTCGAAATGTCGCGGAACATATGAGATGTTTCGAGGGCTGAAATTGGGATTTCAGACTCGTGCCCACGTCAAGAGGTAAGAGACCTCCGACGATTTTCTTAACCTGCAAACTAAGGAGAAAAGCTCAATTGTTGAGCTTGTGCTCAGATTGTCTGAGTACAACAATCATTTGAATCGAGTGGGAGTTGATCTTCCAGATAAGACAGTGATGGTTCTCCAAAGTCATTGCCACCAAGCTGTTAGAGCTTCGTGATGAACTATAACATATCAGGGATAGATATGATGATCCTTGAGGTATTCGCGATGTTTGACACCGCGAAAGTAGAAATCAAGAAGGAGCATCAATTGTTGATGGTTGGTGAAACCACTAGTTTCAAGAAGGGCAAGGGCAAGAAGGGATTCTTCATGAAACGGCAAATCAGCTGCTGCTCTAGTGAAGAAACCCAAGGTAAAACCCAAACCCGAGACTAAGTGCTTCTGTAATAAGGGGAACAACCACTAGAGCAGAATTACCCTAGATACTTGGTAGATAAGAAGGCTGGCAAGGTGATAGAAGTATATTGGATATACATTGTGTTAATGTGTACTTTGCTAGTACTCCTAGTAGCACCAGGGTATTAGATACCGGTTCGGTTGCTAAGTGTTAGTAACTCGAAATAAAAGCTACGGAATAAAACGGAGACTAGCTAAAGGTGAGCTGACGATATGTGTTGGAAGTGTTTCCAAGTTTGATGTGATCAAACATCGCACGCTCCCTCTACCATCAAGATTAGTATTAAACCAGAATAATTATCATTTGGTGTTTGCGTTGAGCATAGACATGATTGGATTATGTCTATCGCAATACGGTTATTCATTTAAGGAGAATAATGGTTACTCTATTTATTTGAATAATACCTTCGATGGTCATGCACCTAAAGGAATGGTTTATTGAATCTCGATCGTAGTGATACACATTTTCATGCCAAAAGATGTAAGATAGTAATGATAGTACCACTTACTTGTGGCACTGCCATGGAAGTCATATTGGTATAAAACGCATGAAGAAGCTCCATGTTGATGGATCTTTGGACTCACTCGTTTTTGAAAAGTTTGAGACATGCGAACCATGTCTATTGGTATATATGCATGAAGAAACTCCATGCAAATGGACCGTTTGAACTCACTTGATTTTGAATCACTTGAGATATGCAAATCATACCACATAGGCAAGATGACTGAAAAGCCTCGGTTTCAGTAAGATGGAACAAGATAGCAACTTATTGGAAGTAACACATTTTGATGTGTGCAGTCCAATGAGTGCTGAGGCATGCAGTGAATATCATTATGTTCTTACTTCACAGATGATTCGAGTAGATGTTGTATATATTTACTTGATGAAACACAAGTCTGAATTATTGAATGGTTCAAATAATTTCAGAGTGAAGTAGAAGATCGTCGTGACAAGAGGATAAAAGATCTATGATATGATCATAGAGATGAATATCTGAATCACGAGTTTGGCACAGAATTAAGACATTGTGGAAATTGTTTCACAACTGATACAGCCTGGAACACCATAGTGTGATGGTGTGTCCAAACGTCATAGTTGCACCCTATTGGATATGGTGCATACCATGATGTCTCTTATCGAGTTACCACTATCGTTCATGGGTTAGGCATTAGAGACAACCACATTCACTTTAAATAGGGCACCATATAATTTCGTTGAGACGACACCGTATGAACTATGGTTTGGAGAAACCTAAGTTGCCGTTTCTTGAAAGTTTGGGGCTGCGACGCTTATGTGAAAAGGTTTCAGGTTGATAAGCTCGAACCCAAAGCAGATAAAATGCATCTTCATAGGACACCCAAAAACAGTTGGGTATACCTCCTAATTCAGATCCGAAAGCAATAGGGATTGTTTCTTGAATCGGGTCCTTTTTCGAGGAAAGGTTTTTCTCGAAAGAGTTGAGTGGGAGGATGGTGGAGACTTGATGAGGTTATTAAACCGTCTCTTCAACTAGTGTGTGGCAGGGCACAGGAAGTTGTTCCTGTGGCACCTACACCAATTGAAGTGGAAGCTTATGATAGTGATCATGAAACTTCAGATCAAGTCACTACCAAACTTCGTGGGATGACAAGGATGCGTACTACTTCAGAGTGGTACGTAATCCTGTCTTGGAAGTCATGTTGCTAGACAACAATGAACCTACGAGCTATGGAGAAGCGATGGTGGGCCCGGATTCCGATAAATGGCTCAAGGCCATAAAACCCGAGAGAGGATCCATGTATGAAAACAAAGTGTAGACTTTGGAAGAACTACTTGATGGTCGTAAGGCTGTTAGATACATATGGATTTTGAAAGGAAGACAGACAATGATGGTAAGTGTCACCATTGAGAAAGCTCGACTTGTCGTTAAGATGTTTTTTCGACAAGTTCAAGGAGTTGACTACGATGAGACTTTCTCACTCGTAGCGATGCTAAGAGTCTGTTGGAATTATATTAGCAATTACTGCATTATTTATGAAATCTTGCAGATAGGATGTCAAAACATTGTTTCCTCGACGATTCTTGAGGAAAGGTTGTATGTGATACAACCGGAAGGTTTTGTCTATCCTGAAATATGCTAATAAGTATGCAAAGCTCCAGCAATCCTTCTGAGGACTGGAGTGAGCATCTCGGAGTTGGAATGTATGCTTTGATGATGATCAAAGATTTTGGTGTATACAAAGTTTATGAGAAACTTGTATTTCCAAAGAAGTGAGTGGGAGCACTATAGAATTTCTGATGAGTATATGTTGTTGACATATTAATGATCAGAAATGACGTAGAATTTCTGGAAAGCATATAGGGTTATTTGGAAAGTGTTTTCAATGGAAAACCTGGATTAAGCTACTTGAACATTGAGCATCAAGATCTATAAGGATAGATCAAAACACTTAATAGTACTTTCAAATGAGCACATGCCTTGACGTGATCTTGAAGGTGTTCAAGATGGATCAGTCAAAGAAGGAGTTCTTGCCTGAGTTGTAAGGTATGAAGTTAAGACTTAAAGCTCGACCATGGCAGAATAGAGAGAAAGGAACGAAGGTCGTCCCCTATGCTTAAGACATAGGCTCTACAGTATGCTATGCTGTGTACCGCACCTGAAGTGTGCTTTACCATGAGTCAGTCAAGGGGTACAAGAGTGATCCAAGAATGGATCACAGGACAGCGGTCAAAGTTATCCTTAGTAACTAGTGGACTAAGGAATTTTCTCAATTACGGAGGTGGTAAAAGAGTTCGTCGTAAAGGGTTACGTCGATGCAAGCTTAACACCTATCCGGATAGCTCTGAGTAGAGATACCGGATACGTATAATGGAGCAACAATTTAGAATAGCTCCAAGTAGAACAGTTATTTGGAATAGCTCCAAATAGAACGTGGTAGCTGCATCTAGGAGATGACATAGAGATTTGTAAAGCACACACGGATCTGAAAGGTTCAGACCCATTGACTATAACCTCTCTCACAAGCATAACATGATCAAACCCAGAACTCATCGAGTGTTAATCACATGGTAAATGTGAACTAGATTATTGACTCTAGTAAACTCTTTGGGTGTTAGTCACATGGGGATGTGACCTTGAGTGTTAATCACATATCGATGTGAACTAGATTATTGACTCTAGTGCAAGTGGGAGACTGTTGGAAATATGCCCTAGAGGCAATAATAAATTGATTATTATTATATTTCCTTGTTCATGATAATCGTTTATTATCCATGCTAGAATTGTATTGATAGGAAACTCAGATACATGTGTGGATACATAGACAACACCATGTCCCTAGTAAGCCTCTAGTTGACTAGCTCGTCAATCAATAGATGGTTACGGTTTCCTGACCATGGACATTGGATGTCGTTGATAACGGGATCACATCATTAGGAGAATGATGTGATGGACAAGACCCAATCCTAAGCCTAGCACAAGATCATGTAGTTCGTATGCTAAAGCTTTTCTAATGTCAAGTATCATTTCCTTAGACCATGAGATTGTGCAACTCCCGGATACCGTAGGAGTGCTTTGGGTGTGCCAAACGTCACAACGTAACTGGGTGGCTATAAAGGTACACTACGGGTATCTCTGAAAGTGTCTGTTGGGTTGGCACGAATCGAGATTGGGATTTTGTCACTCCGTGTAAACGGAGAGGTATCTCTGGGCCCACTCGGTAGGACATCATCATAATGTGCACAATGTGACCAAGGGGTTGATCACGGGATGATGTGTTACGGAACGAGTAAAGAGACTTGCCGGTAACGAGATTAAACAAGGTATCGGTATATCGACGATCGAATCTCGGGCAAGTACCATACCGCTAGACAAAGGGAATTGTATACGGGATCGATTGAGTCCTTGACATCGTGGTTCATCCGATGAGATCATCGTGGAACATGTGGGAGCCAACATGGGTATCCAGATCCCGCTGTTGGTTATTGACCAGAGAACATCTCGGTCATGACTACATGTCTCCCGAACCCGTAGGGTCTACACACTTAAGGTTCGATGACGCTAGGGATATAAAGGAAGCTTGTATGTGGTTACTGAATGTTGTTCGGAGTCCCGGATGAGATCCCGGACGTCACGAGGAGTTCCGGAATGGTCCGGAGGTAAAGATTTATATATAGGAAGTCCTGTTTCGGCCATCGGGACAAGTTTCGGGGTCATCGGTATTGTACCGGGACCACCGGAAGGGTCCCGGGGGCCCACCGGGTGGGGCCACCTGCCCCGGGGGGCCACATGGGCTGTAGGGGGTGCGCCTTGGCCTACATGGGCCAAGGGCACCAGCCCCTAGAGGCCCATGCGCCAAGAGAAGAGAAAAAGGGGAGAGTCCTAAAGGGGGAAGGCACCTCCGAGGTGCCTTGGGGAGGATGGACTCCTCCCCACCCTTAGCCGCACCCTTCCTTGGAGGAGGGGGCAAGGCTGCGCCCTTCCCCTCTCCCTTGGCCCTATATATAGTGGGGAAAAGGAGGAGCAATCATACCTAAGGCCTTTGGTTGCCTCCCTCTCCCTCCCGTGACACATCTCCTCTCCCGTAGGTGCTTGGCGAAGCCCTGCAGGATTGCCACGCTCCTCCATCATCACCACGCCGTTGTGCTGCTGCTGGATGGAGTCTTCCTCAACCTCTCCCTCTCTCCTTGCTGGATCAAGGCGTGGGAGACATCGTCGAGCTGTACGTGTGTTGAACGCGGAGGTGCCGTCCGTTCGGCACTTGATCATCGGTGATCTGAATCACGACGAGTACGACTCCATCAACCCCGTTCACTTGAACGCTTCCGCTTAGCGATCTACAAGGGTATGTAGATGCACTCTCCTTCTACTCGTTGCTGGTCTCTCCATAGATAGATCTTGGTGATTCGTAGGAAAATTTTGAATTTCTGCTACGTTCCCCAACAGATATGCCACTTTTCCACGCCTTTCGAGAATAGTGAATGGGCCAATATAGTGAGGAGCTAGCTTGCCCTTGATCCCGAAGCGGTGAGCACCCTTCATTGGTCTAACTCGAAGATAGGCCTTTTCGCCAGGTTGATAGATCATGTCTTTATGATGACGGTCATAATTACTCTTTTGACGTGACTGAGCAGTCTTGAGATTCTCGCGAATAATGCGAACTTGTTCTTCAGCCTGTTGGATAATATCCGGACAGAAGAGTGGACGTTCCCCAGTTTCTGGCCAGTTCAGAGGGGTTCGACACTTTCGTCCATATAGCACTTCGAAGGGGGACATCTTCAGACTAGCTTGATAGCTATTATTATAAGAGAACTCGGCATATGGAAGAGATTCCTCCCATTTCTTACCGAAGGAAATTACACAAGCTCGAAGCATGTCTTCGAGAACTTGGTTGACACGTTCAACCTGTCCTTGCGACTGAGGATGAAACATTGTACTGAACGACAGATGAGTTCCCATAGCTTCTTGGAAACTTGCCCAAAATCTTGAAGTGAATAAGCTGCCACGGTTTGAACTGATAACCAGTGGAATACCGTGAAGTGAAAAAATTCTGGACATGTAGAGAGTAGCAAGCTGACTAGAAGTGATTGTCTCTTTGACCGCCAGAAAGTGCGCAACTTTAGAAAGCCGGTCAATGACGACAAGAATAGCATCATTACCTTTCTGCGATTTGGGAAATCCAGTGACGAAGTCCATTTCAACATGGTCCCATTTCCATTCAGGAATAGAGATAGGTTGCAGAGTTCCAGCAGGCTTTTGATGCTCTTCTTTGATACGGCGGCAAACGTCACACTCAGCAACATAACGAGCAATGTCCTGCTTCATATTAGACCACCAGAATCTTTGGCGGATGTCTTGGTACATCTTTGTACTACCAGGATGAATAGACAAAGGCGTATCATGAGCTTCTTTCATAACCTCTTTAGCCTGATCCAGGTTTTTCCTCGAACATGGTACCACTAGGCAGCCTTTGAAGTACAAGGCGCCATCATCGGCGATAGAGAAGAAGGAGGGCTTTCCTTCTGCTATATGACATTTAATCTTTTGGACTTCAGAGTCATAACCTTGAATAGTCTTTATACCAGCTACGAGATCTGGTACGACAGCCATGGTATTTAGAGAACCCTTAGTAACAACACGAAGATTCATCTTCTGAAACTCTGGGGGAGGGGGGCGAGTGCTCAAGGAGGAACAATATGAAGGTTCAGCTTTCTAAATTCTTCGACAAGCGAGGGCTGAACTTTGTGAACCTGGAGGTGATTGCAGTAAGACTTGCGGCTCAAGCCATCAGTCATTACATTAGCCTTGCCGGGGGTATAGGATATACCCACGTCAAAGTCTGCAACAGTCTCCATCCATCTCTGCTGACGGAGGTCCAGATCTGGCTGAGTAAATAGATACTTCAGACTTTGGTGGTCGGTGAAGATTTCGCAACGATTACCGAGAAGGTAATGTCGCCACTGCTTCAGTGCATGAATGACAGCAGCAAGCTCGAGGTCGTGTACTGGGTAGTTTTCTTCGTGAGGGCGCAGTTGACGAGAGGCATAAGCAATCACTCTGCGCTCTTGCATTAGGACACAGCCTAATCCTTGACAGGAAGCGTCGCAGTAAATGACGAAGTCCTTCTTAGTATCAGGTGGAGCAAGAACTCGGGCAGAAGTCAACTTGTCTTTGAGCGCCTGGAAACTTTCCTGACACTTGTCTGTCCAGTCGAACTTGACACCCTTATGCAACAGATTAGTCAAAGGCCTGGCAATCTTGGAGAAGTTCTCGACGAATCGACGGCAATAGCTGGCGAGACCGAGAAAACTTCAGACTTGCTTGACATTCTTTGGAGGAGTCCAATCGAGAATAGCCTAAACTCGTTCAGGGTTGATGGCAATACCATCCTTGGAGATGACATGCCCAAGATAGGTTACTTCGGGGAGCCAGAATTCACACTTGGAATACTTAGCATACAGTTGATGCTCTCGAAGCTTTTCCAGCACAAGACGAAGATGTTCAGCATGTTCTTCCCCGTTCTTGGAAAATACAAGGATATCTTCTAGATAAACCACGACGAACTTGTCGAGGTAATCCATATAGTTCATCAGACGAGAGAAGGTGGCGGGAGCATTCGTTAAGCCGAATGACATGACGGTGTACTCGTATGACCCATACCGAGTCACGAAGGCGGTTTTTGGGATGTCCTCTTCACGAACACGGATCTGGTGGTAACCCAAACTCAAGTCGAGTTTGGAAAACACTAATGAGCCAGCCAGTTGATCATAAAGATCATTGATCCGAGGAAGAGGGTATTTATTCTGAATGGTAGCTTGGTTTATAGGACGGTAGTCTTGGACTAATTGGTTTGTCCCATCCTTCTTCTTAACAAAGAGAGAAGGTGCTCCCCAAGGAGAGCAACTTGGGCGAATGAAACCTTTGACAAGAGATTTGTCAATTTCCTCCTTAAGCTCAATGAGTTCATGCGGCAGCATCTTGTAGGGTCGTCTAGCTATAGGGGTGGTGCCGGGTTTCAAGTTCTTATGGGAAGACATCTTGGAATTCATGAATGACGGGAATGTTTTCAATGCCCTCGAGTGGTGCAGCATTCAACGCATTCAAGGCATAAAGTCGTGCCTCGGCGTTCTGAACTAGATGAGCTTGGTAAGCTATTATTTCGTCAGAAGGGTGTAGAAGATGGACGACCTTAGTGGCGCAAACTATAGAAGCAGTATGCGCTTTCAACCAATCCATTCCCAGAATGAGGTCAATGTTAGACGACTTCAGGATAATGGGAGAGGCATAGAATTCCAGCCCTTCGATTTCCACGGGGACATCGATGCCAACCAGTGAGGTTTGACATTGTCCCACGGGGGTTTTTACCAATACCGAAGTGTTCATCTCCTCACATTTAACGTCATGCTTGTATGCAAAATCTTCTAACATGAATGAATGCGATGCTCCTGAATCGAATAAAACAGATGCAGGTACTAAATTTATGAGAAGTGTACCCATCACGGTAGCAGGATGGTCTAGAACTTCGGTGAGATCAACGTGGTTGGCATGAACACGACCATGAGACCTGGCATTGTTGTTGCGAGGTTGGTTGTTGCCACGGCCAGCTGCAGGGAGGATCAGTTGATTCTAGTTTTGGTTGCATTCCCTAGCACGATGTCCTAGTTGACCACACCTGAAGCACAGACCATTATTGGGAGTGGGAACATGAGCTTGTGGTGGTGGAGTTGGAAGCCTTGGCTGCCTAGTTCGAGGAGCAAGCAGACGAGGTGCGGCATAGGACTGCCTTGGGGCAGGTGCAGTTGGCTGGTACATACTGTTGGGAATCCATATCTTACGCTTCTGCGAAGACGGGCCCGAAGATGAGCTCGTGTCACGGTTGCGCCTATGAGAGCTATGGTATTCCTGCAGACCAGTTTCGACATTGATGGCCTTGTTCACCAGGGTGGCGAAATCAACAAAGTCATGCGCTATAAGTGCGAGCTTGATATCAGCTTGAAGGCCATCACGGAACTTCTCCTGTCTGCACGCATCAGTTGCAATGTCTTCTTCAGCATAGCGGGACGGATCCAGAAACTCCCGCTGATAAGCTTCCACAGTTTTGTTGCCTTGGGTGAGGCTGCGGAACTCACGCTTCTTACGGTCCATGACTCCCTGAGGAATGAAGCGATCAGGGAAAGCAGCTTGGAAGTCTGGCCAGGTGAAGATTGTTCCAACTGGCAAAGTACGCCTGTGGCTGTCCCACCATTGAGCAGTGGGTCCCTTCAGGAAGAAGGAAGCAAAGGTGACATAGCTGGCAGGGGCTACATCAGCAGACTCCATCTCATAGGTGATGTCACGGAGCCAGTCATCAGCATCCAGAGGCTGAGTTGAGCTACGGTACACAGTTGGGTTCAGGTGCATGAAATCCTGCAGAGTTACTGGGGTTGGCTGCTGGTTCATATTGGGGCGAGGAAACTGAGCCATCATATTCTCCATGAACTGGTGATTCATCTCAAGCTGTTGGATCATACCAGTCATGTACTCAGGCGGTGATGGGGCGTTTCCACCACGACCACGACCACCTGGTCTAACCATCCTGCTAATATATAACAGGGGTAGTTCAGCATTGAGAAATTTGCAAAGACAAGAATCATTCATGATGAAACATGCACAACGAAAGCAGCACGATAGATACTACATAGTAGTCGGCATATCTTACAAAAGAGATCATGCATAGAGTTCGGTACACATAGTTCAGTACATAGTCTAAGACATCATAGGCGGCACGTAGGCTCGCGGCGAATGCATCTAACACTAACAAGCAAGTCTACATCAGTCCCATGCGGTACTGCGGAGGTAGCTATAGCCTGAAAGCTGGTAGTGTGGCATCGGGAACTCCATGTCGGCAACCTGGGGGTCGCGGGTACTCTGGTGCAGAACCCAATGCTCAAGTGGCAGAAGAGGACCAAGTGTGGGAGAGTAGCCTCCCACATCTGGCCAACCGACGCCCTGGGGCATCACGGTCCTAGCTGGGTAGATCGCAGAATGCGGTAGCTCTCTGGATCAGACAAAGGGGTGCAACATCGTCAGAGCACGGTAAAGGTGCTGACGAGTGGTGTACAACTCGTGGCGAAGAGCTCGGTTAGCTCGATCTAGCCCATCAGCATGCAGAACCAAGTTCTGATGGTAGAAGGGCTCTCGGGTGACAATGGAGTAGGCAGCAGTGTAGTAACCCTCTGCACCAACATCAGATGCGATAGCAATGTGCCTGAAGGGGAGGTGCCCAACTCCTGATACTCTCCACGAAGACGTGTTAGAGCAGCATAAGCAGCATCGTGGACCGCCATATCGATAGTCACTCCAACACCATGAGCAGTGTGCAGCACGGTAGTGGAGTCATACTCCCGAGAGTAGAGGTGGACGATGGCACGGTACTGCTCCTGGTTGAAGTCCTGATACTCCTCATAGACTGTGTACTCAGGGTGCCAGCGATAACCCAGATAGGTCATCATCTCAACCAACACAGCAGGTGATCCTAAGGCACCAATGGCTGTCGTGTGGCGCACGGCCTGCCTCGGGGGTTCCATCTGGAAACAAAGATGTTTTCACAGGAGTCAAATGACAATGTGGATAATGTTCAAATACTACTCTAAAGAATAGCTAGGGCTTATCCAACTTTGGGGTGAACGTGGTCACGGGATCCTAGTGTTAGGGTTAGTAAAATCGTTTAACCCAAGTAGGAGAGAGTTCAGAGTCCCAGAGTAAGGATCGAGGAGTAAAAGATCCTAATACCACCCAGATGGCGACGTGGGCCCGTAAGGCACACAACCATGTTAGTAAAAGTTTTTTGTAATGTCTAGACTCAACTTCGGCCAAGAAGTGTGGAAGGGGGATTCCTACAGGCAGTCGGCTCTGATACCAACTTGTGACGCCCCCGATTCAATCGTACACTAATCATACACGCAAACATGTACGATCAAGATCAGGGACTCACGGGAAGATATCACAACACAACTCTACAAATAAAATAAGTCATACAAGCATCATATTACAAGCCAGGGGCCTCGAGGGCTCGAATACAAGAGCTCGATCATAGACGAGTCAGCGGAAGCAACAATATCTGAGTACAGACATAAGTTAAACAAGTTTGCCTTAAGAAGGCTAGCACAAACTGAGATACAGATCGAAAGAGGCGCAGGCCTCCTGCCTGGGATCCACCTAAACTACTCTTGGTCGTCGTCAGCGGGCTGCACGTAGTAGTAGGCACCTCCTGAGTAGTAGTAGTAGTCGTCGACGGTGGCGTCTGGCTCCTGGGCTCCAACATCTGGTCGCGACAATCGAGAATATAAAGGGGGAAAAGAGGGAGAAAGCAACCGTGAGTACTCATCCAAAGTACTCGCAAGCAAGGAGCTACACTACATATGCATGGGTAAATGTGTAAAGGGCCATATCGGTGGACTGAACTGCAGAATGCCAGAATAAGAGGGGGATAGCTAATCATGTTGAAGGCTATGCTTCTGGCCACCTCCATCTTGTAGCATGTAGAAGAGAGTAGATGGTAAGTTCACCAAGTAGCATCGTGTAGCATAATCCTAACCGACGATCCTCCCTCGTCGCCCTGTGAGAGAGGGATCACCGGTTGTATCTGGCACTTGGAAGGGTGTGTTCTATTAAGTATCCGGTTCTAGTTGTCATAAGGTCAAGGTACAACTCCAAGTCGTCCTGTTACCGAAGATCACGGCTATTCGAATAGATTAACTTCCCTGCAGGAGTGCACCACATAACCCAACACGCTCGATCCCATTTGGCCGGACACACTTTTCGAGGTCATGCCCGGCCTCGGAAGATCAACATTGAAGGAAATATGCCCTAGAGGCAATAATAATGTTATTATTTTATTTCCTTATATCATGATAAATGTTTATTATTCATGCTAGAATTGTATTATCCGGAAACATAATACTTGTGTGAATACATAGACAAACCAAACGTCACTAGTATGCCTCTACTTGACTAGCTCATTAATCAAAGATGGTTATGTTTCCTAACCATAGACATGTGTTGTCATTTGATTAATGGGATCACATTATTAGGAGAATGATGTGATTGACATGACCCATTTCCATTAGCTTAGCACCCGATCGTTTAGTATGTTGCTATTGCTTTCTTCATGACTTATACATGTTCCTATGACTATGAGATTATGCAACTCCCGTTTGCTGGAGGAACACTTTGTGTGCTACCAAATGTCACAACGTAACTGGGTGATTATAAAGGAGCTCTACAGGTGTCTCCAAAGGTAAATGTTGGGTTGGCGTATTTCGAGATTAGGATTTGTCACTCTGATTGTCGAAGAGGTATCTCTGGGCCCTCTCGGTAATGCACATCACATAAGCCTTGCAAGCATTGCAACTAATGAGTTAGTTGCGAGATGATGTATTACGAAACGAGTAAAGAGACTTGCCGGTAACGAGATTGAACTAGGTATTGAGATACCGACGATCGAATCTCGGGCAAGTAACATACCGATGACAAAGGGAACAACGTATGTTGTTATGCGGTCTGACCGATAAAGATCTTCGTAGAATATGTAGGAGCCAATATGAGCATCCAGGTTCCGCTATTGGTTATTTACCGGAGACATGTCTCGGTCATGTCTACATTGTTCTCGAACCCGTAGGGTCCGCACGCTTAAGGTTTCGATGACAGTTATATTATGAGTTTATGAGTTTTGATGTACCGAAGTTAGTTCGGAGTCCCAGATGTGATCACGGACATAACGAGGAGTCTCGAAATGGTCGAGACATAAAGATTGATATATTGGACGGCTATCTTCGTACACCGGAAGTGTTCCGGGTGATTTCGGAGAAAACCGGAGTACCGGAGGGTTACCGGAACCCCCCCCCCCCCCGGGAGAAGTAATGGGCCATATCGGCCTTAGTGGAGAAAGAGAAGGGCAGCCAGGGTGGGCCGCGCGCCTCCTCCCCCCTTTCCTTCTCCTTCCCCACTTCCTTCCCCCTCCTAGTAGGAGTCCTACTCCTACTAGGAGGAGGACTCCTCCTTGGCGCGCCTATAGGGCCGGCCAGCCTCCTCCCCTTGCTCCTTTATATACGGGGGCAGGGGCACCCCTAGACACACAAGTTGATCCACGTGATGGTTTCTTAGCCGTGTGCGGTGCCCCCTTCCACCATAATCCTCGATAATATTGTAGCGGTGCTTAGGCGAAGCCCTGCGACGGTAGAACATCAAGATCGTCACCACACCGTCGTGCTGACGGAACTCTTCCCTGACACTTTGCTGGATCGGAGTCCGGGGATCGTCATCGAGCTGAAGGTGTGCTAAAACTCGGAGGTGCCGTAGTTTTGGTGCTTGATCGGTCGGGCCGTGAAGACGTACGACTACATCAACCGCGTTGTGCTAACGCTTCCGCTGTCGGTCTACAAGGGTACGTAGATCACACTCTCCCCTCTCGTTGCTATGCATCACCATGATCTTGCGTGTGCGTAGGAATTTTTTTTTGAAATTACTACGTAACCCAACAGTGGCATCCGAACCTGGTTTTATGTGCTGATGTTATATGCACGAGTAGAACACAAGTGAGTTGTGGGCGATATAAGTCATACTGCTTACCAGCATGTCATACGTTGGTTTGGCGGTATTGTTGGACGAAGCGGCCTGGACCGACATTATGCGTACGCTTACGCGAGACCGGTTCTCCCAACGTGCTTTGCACAAAGGTGGCTAGCGGGTGTCAGTTTCTCCAACTTTAGTTGAACCGAGTGTGGCTACGCCCGGTCCTTGCGAAGGTTAAAACGGCACCAACTTGACAAACTATCGTTGTGGTTTTGATGCGTAGGTAAGATTGGTTCTTGCTTAAGCCCGTAGCAGCCACGTAAAACTTGCAACAACAAAGTAGAGGACGTCTAACTTGTTTTTGCAGGGCATGTTGTGATGTGATATGGTCAAGACATGATGCTAAATTTTATTGCATGAGATGATCATGTTTTGTAACCAAGTTATCGGCAACTGGCAGGAGCCATATGGTTGTCACTTTATTGTATGCAATGCAATTGCGCTGTAATGCTTTAGTTTATCACTAAGCGGTAGAGATAGTCGTGGAAGCATAAGATTGGCGAGACGACAATGATGCTACGATGGTGATCAAGGTGTCGCGCCGGTGACGATGGTGATCATGGCGGTGCTTCGAAGATGAAGATCACACGCACAAGATGATGATGGCCATATCATATCACTTATATTGATTGCATGTGATGTTTATCTTTTATGCATCTTATCTTGATTTGATTGACGGTAGCATTTTAAGATGATCTCTCACTAATTATCAAGAAGTGTTCTCCCTGAGTATGCACCGTTGCGAAAGTTCTTCGTGCTGAGACACCACGTGATGATCGGGTGTGATAGGCTCTACGTTCAAATACAACGGGTGCAAAACAGTTGCACACACGGAATACTCAGGTTATACTTGACGAGCCAAGCATATACAGATATGGCCTCGGAACACGGAGACCGAAAGGTCGAGCGTGAATCATATAGTAGATATGATCAACATAGTGATGTTCACCAATGAAACTACTCCATCTCACGTGATGATCGGACATGGTTTAGTTGATTTGGATCACGTAATCACTTAGAGGATTAGAGGGATGTCTATCTAAGTGGGAGTTCTTTAGTAATATGATTAATTGAACCTAAATTTATCATAAACTTAGTACCTGATAGTATCTTGCTTGTTTATGTTTGATTGTAGATAGATGGCCCGTGCTGTTGTTCCGTTGAATTTTAATGCGTTCCTTGAGAAAGCAAAGTTGAAAGATGAAGGTAGCAATTACACGGACTGGGTCCGTAACTTGAGGATTATCCTCATTGCTGCACAGAAGAATTACGTCCTGGAAGCACCGCTAGGTGCCAGGCCTGCTGCTGGAGCAACACCAGATGTTATGAACGTCTGGCAGAGCAAAGCTGATGACTACTCGATAGTTCAGTGTGACATGCTTTACGGCTTAGAATCAGGACTTCAACGATGTTTTGAACGTCATGGAGCATATGAGATGTTCCAGGAGTTGAAGTTAATATTTCAAGCAAATGCCCGGATTGAGAGATATGAAGTCTCCAATAAGTTCTATAGCTGCAAGATGGAGGAGAACAGTTCTGTCAGTGAGCATATACTCAAAATGTCTGGGTATAGTAATCACTTGATTCAATTGGGAGTTAACCTTCTAGATGATTGCGTCATTGACAGAATTCTCGAATCACTGCCACCAAGCTACAAGAGCTTCGTGATGAACTATAATATGCAAGGGATGAATAAGACTATTCCCGAGCTCTTTGCAATGCTGAAGGCTGCGGAGGTAGAAATCAAGAAGGAGCATCAAGTGTTGATGGTCAATAAGACCACTAGTTTCAAGAAAAAGGGCAAAGGAAAGGGAACTTCAAAAAGAACAGCAAGCAAGTTGCTACTCAAGAGAAGAAACCCAAACCTGGACCTAAGCCTGAAACTGAGTGCTTCTACTACAAGCAGACTGGTCACTGGAAGCGGAATTGCCCCAAGTATTTGGCGGATAAGAAGGATGGCAAGGTGAACAAAGGTATATGTGATATACATGTTATTGATGTGTACCTTACTAATGCTCGCAGTAGCACCTAGGTATTTGATACTGGTTCTGTTGCTAACATTTGCAACTCGAAACAGGGACTACGGATTAAGCGAAGATTGGCTAAGGACGAGGTGATGATGCGCGTGGGAAATGGTTCCAAAGTCGATGTGATCGCGGTCGGCATGCTACCTCTACATCTACCTTCGGGATTAGTATTAGACCTAAATAATTGTTATTTGGTGCCAGCGTTAAGCATGAACGTTATATCTGGATCTTGTTTGATGCGAGACGGTTATTCATTTAAATCAGAGAATAATGGTTGTTCTATTTTATATGAGTAATATCTTTTATGGACATGCACCCTTAAAGAGTGGTCTATTCTTATTAAATCTCGATAGTAGTGACACACATATTCATAATGTTGAAGCCAAAAGATGCAGAGTTGATAATGATAATGCAACTTATTTGTGGCACTGCCATTTGGGTCATATCGGTGTAAAGCGCATGAAGAAACTCCATACTGATGGACTTTTGGAACCACTTGATTATGTATCACTTGGTACTTGCAAACCGTGCCTTATGGGTAAAATGACAAAAACACCGTTCTCCGGTACTATGGAGAGAGCAACAGATTTGTTGGAAATCATACATACAGATGTATGTGGTCCGGTGAATGTTGAGGCTCGTGGCGGATATCATTATTTTCTCACCTTCAAGATTGACTTAAGCAGATATGGGTATATCTACTTAATGAAACATAAGTCTGAAACATTTGAAAAGTGCAAAGAATTTCAGAGTGAAGTTGAAAATCATCGTAACAAGAAAATAAAATTCCTACGATCTGATCATGGAGGAGAATATTTGAGTTACGAGTTTGGTGTACATTTGAAACAATGCGGAATAGTTTCGCAACTCACGCCACCCGGAACACCATAGCGTAATGGTGTGTCCGAACGTCGTAATCGTACTTTACTAGATATGGTGTGATCTATGATGTCTCTTACTGATTTACCGCTATCGTTTTGGGGATATGCTCTAGAGACAGCCGCATTCACGTTAAATAGGGAACCATCAAAATCCGTTGAGACGACGCCTTATGAACTGTGGTTTAGCAAGAAACCAAAGTTGTCGCTTCTGAAAGTTTGGGGCTGCGATGCTTATGTGAAAAAGCTTCAACCTGATAAGCTCGAACCCAAATCAGAGAAATGTGTCTTCATAGGATATCCAAAGGAAACTATTGGATACACCTTCTATCACAGATCCGAAGGTAAGACTTTTGTTGCTAAATTCGGAAACTTTCTAGAGAAGGAGTTTCTCTCGAAAGAAGTGAGTGGGAGGAAAGTAGAACTTGACGAGGTAATTGTACCTGCTCCCTTATTGGAAAGTAGTACATCACAGAAACCAGTTTCTGTGACACCTACACCAATTAGTGAGGAAGCTAATGATGATGATCATGAAACTTCAGAACAAGATACTACTGAACCTCGTAGATCAACCAGAGTAAGATCCGCACCAGAGTGGTATGGTAATCCTATTCTGGAAGTCATGCTACTAGATCATGATGAACCTACGAACTATGAAGAAGCGATGGTGAGCCCAGATTCCGCAAAATGGCTTGAAGCCATGAAATCTGAGATGGGATCCATGTATGAGAACAAAGTATGGACTTTGGTTGACTTGCCCAATGATCGGCAAGCAATTGAGAATAAATGGATTTTCAAGAAGAAGACTGACGATGACGATAATATTACTGTCTACAAAACTCGACTTGTCGCAAAAGGTTTTCGACAAGTTCAAGGGATTGACTACGATGAGACCTTCTCACCCGTGGCGATGCTTAAGTCTGTCTGAATCATGTTAGCAATTGCCGCATTTTATAATTATGAAATTTGGCAGATGGATGTCAAAACTGCATTCTTGAATGGATTTCTGGAAGAAGAGTTGTATATGATGCAACCAGAAGGTTTTGTCGATCCAAAGGGAGCTAACAAAGTATGCAAGCTCCAGCGATCCATTTATGGACTGGTGCAAGCTTCTCGGAGTTGGAATAAACGCTTTGATAGTGTGATCAAAGCATTTGGTTTTGTACAGACTTTTGGAGAAGCCTGTATTTACAAGAAAGTGAGTGGGAGCTCTGTAGCATTTCTGATATTATATGTAGATGACATATTACTAATCGGAAATGATATAGAATTTCTGAATAGCATAAAGGGATACTTGAATAAGAGTTTTTCAATGAAAGACCTCAGTGAAGCTGCTTACATATTGGGCATTAAGATCTATAGAGATAGATCAAGACGCTTAATTGGACATTCACAAAGCACATACCTTGACAAAATTTTGAAGAAGTTCAAAATGGATCAAGCAAAGAAAGGATTCTTGCCTGTGTTACAAGGTGTGAAATTGAGTAAGACTCAATGCCCGACCAATGCAAAAGATGGAGAGAAAATGAAAGATGTTCCCTATGCTTCAGCCATAGGCTCTATCATGTATGCAATGCTGTGTACTAGACCTGATGTGTGTCTTGCTATAAGTCTAGCAGGGAGGTACCAAAGTAATCCAGGAGTGGATCACCGGACAGCGGTCAAGAACATCCTGAAATACCTGAAAAGGACTAAGGATATGTTTCTCATATATGAAGGTGACAAAGAGCTCATAGTAAATGGTTACGTTGATGCAAGCTTTGACACTGATCCAGACGATTCTAAATCACAAACCGGATACGTGTTTACATTAAACGATGGAGCTGTCAGTTGGTGCAGCTCTAAACAAAGCGTTGTGGCGGGATCTACATGTGAAGCAGAGTACATAGCTGCTTCGGAAGCAGCAAACGAAGGAGTCTGGATGAAGGAGTTCATATCTGATCTAGGTGTCATACCTAGTGCATCGGGTCCAATGAAAATCTTTTGTGACAATACTGGTGCAATTGCCCTGGCAAAGGAATCCAGATTTCACAAGAGAACCAAGCACATCAAGAGACGCTTCAATTCCATCCGGGATCTAGTCCAGGTGGGAGACATAGAGATTTGCAAGATACATACGGATCTGAATGTTGCAGACCCATTGACTAAGCCTCTTCCACGAGCAAAACATAATCAGCACCAAAGCTCCATGGGTGTTAGAATCATTACTGTGTAATCTAGATTATTGACTCTAGTGCAAGTGGGAGACTGAAGGAAATATGCCCTAGAGGCAATAATAATGTTATTATTTTATTTCCTTATATCATGATAAATGTTTATTATTCATGCTAGAATTGTATTATCCGGAAACATAATACTTGTGTGAATACATAGACAAACCAAATGTCACTAGTATGCCTCTACTTGACTAGCTCATTAATCAAAGATGGTTATGTTTCCTAACCATAGACATGTGTTGTCATTTGATTAACGGGATCACATTATTAGGAGAATGATGTGATTGACATGACCCATTTCCATTAGCTTAGCACCCGATCGTTTAGTATGTTGCTATTGCTTTCTTCATGACTTATACATGTTCCTATGACTATGATATTATGCAACTCCCGTTTGCCGGAGGAATACTTTGTGTGCTACCAAACGTCACAATGTAACTGGGTGATTATAAAGGAGCTCTACAGGTGTCTCCAAAGGTAAATGTTGGGTTGGCGTATTTTGAGATTAGGATTTGTCACTCCGATTGTCGGAGAGGTATCTCTGGGCCCTCTCGGTAATGCACATCACATAAGCCTTGCAAGCATTGCAAATAATGAGTTAGTTGCGAGATGATGTATTACGAAACGAGTAAAGAGACTTGCCGGTAACGAGATTGAACTAGGTATTGAGATACCGACGATCGAATCTCGGGCAAGTAACATACCGATGACAAAGGGAACAACGTATGTTGTTATGCGGTCTGACCAATAAAGATCTTCGTAGAATATGTAGGAGCCAATATGAGCATCCAGGTTCCGCTATTGGTTATTTACCGGAGACATGTCTCGGTCATGTCTACATTGTTCTCGAACCCGTAGGGTCCGCACGCTTAAGGTTTCAATGACAGTTATATTATGAGTTTATGAGTTTTGATGTACCAAAGTTAGTTCGGAGTCCCGGATGTGATCAGGACATAACGAGGAGTCTCGAAATGGTCGAGACATAAAAATTGATATATTGGACGGCTATATTCGGACACCGGAAGTGTTCCGGGTGATTTTGGAGAAAACCGGAGTACCGGAGGGTTACCGGAACCCCCTCCCCCCCCCGAGAGAAGTAATGGGCCATATGGGCGTTAGTGGGGAAAGAGAAGGGCAGCCAGGGTGGGCCGCGTGCCTCCTCCCCCCTGGTCCAAATTAGAGTAGGAGAGGGGGGGCGGCGCCCCCCCCCCTTTCCTTCTCCTTCCCCACTTCCTTCCCCCTCCTAGTAGGAGTCCTACTCCTACTAGGAGGAGGACTCCTCCTTGGCGGGCCTATAGGGCCGGCCGGCCTCCTCCCCTTGCTCCTTTACATACGGGGCAGGGGGCACCCCTAGACACACAAGTTGATCCACGTGATCGTTTTCTTAGCCGTGTGTGGTGCCCCCTTCCACCATAATCCTCGATAATATTGTAGCGGTGCTTAGGCGAAGCCCTACGACGGTAGAACATCAAGACCGTCACAACGCCGTCGTGCTGACGGAACTCTTCCCTGACACTTTGCTGGATCGGAGTCCGGGGATCGTCATTGAGCTGAACGTGTGCTAAAACTCGGAGGTGCCGTAGTTTCGGTGCTTGATCGGTCGGGTCGTGAAGACGTACGACTACATCAACCGCGTTGTACTAACGCTTCCGCTGTCGGTCTACAAGGGTGCGTAGATCACACTCTCCCCTCTCGTTGCTATGCATCACCATGATCTTGCGTGTGTGTAGGAATTTTTTTGAAATTACTACGTAACCCAACAAACACGTCGCAGCCCTACCTAGGCACAACAGAGAGGTCAGCACGCCGGTCTAAATCCTATGGCGCAGGGGTCTGGGCCCATCGCCCATTGCACACCTGCACGTTGCGTACACGGCCGGCGAGCAGACCTAGCCTCCCTTATACAAGAGCAGGCGTTCCAGTCCAACCTGGCGCGCGCCGCTCAGTCGCTGACGTCACGAAGGCTTCGGTTGATACCACAACATCGAGTGCCCATAACTGTCCTCGCGTAGATGGTTAGTGCATATAGGCCAGTAGCCAGACTCAGATCAAATACCAAGATCTCGTTAAACGTGTTATTTTGAAATAACCGCGAACGCCGACCAGGGCTAGGCCCACCTCTCTCCTAGGTGGTCTCAACCTGCCCTGTCGCTTTGCCACAAAGATCCACTCAGAGGGCCGTTGGGACAAACGTCCTTTCGGATCCAATCCGTGAATCACTCCCGGGTACTCCTATGAGCCGACCCGTCTTTAGTCACCACAAGTATCATATATTATGTATAAGTATATACCCGTAATCACTTCCCGAGTGATCACGGCCCGATAGTATAGCATGGCAGACGGACAAGAAAGTATGGCCACTGATGATAAACTAGCATCCTATACTAAGCATTAGGATTGTAGGTAAGGTATCAACAGTTGTAGCAACAATGACAGGCTATGCATCAGAATAGGATTAACGGGAAGCAGTAACATGCTACACTACTCTAATGCAAGCAGTATAGAGAAGAGTAGGCGATATCTAGTGATCAAGGGGGGGCTTGCATGGTTGCTCTGGCAAGAGAGAGGGGTCGTCAACACCGTAGTCGTACTGGGTAGCAGCGGCATCGGGCTCGGTTTCTAGCAACAGAAGAGGGGGAAGAAACAATAAATATAATGCAAACAAATTCATGACGATGCTTGACATGATAAAGCGTGATGCTAGGTGTGCCCTAACGCGGTACGAGGTGGTACCGGTGAAGGGGGGAAACATCCGGGAAAATATCCCCAATGTTTCGCGTTTTCGGACAGAGGAGCTGGAGGGGGAAAGTTACGTGTTTGCTATGCTAGGGATGCGTGGTGGACGAACGGGCTGCGTATCCGGATTCGTCTTGTCGTTCTGAGCAACTTTCATGTAGAAAGTATTTTCATCCGAGTTACGGATTAAAAGATATGATTTTCTAAAGATTTAAATCATTTATTAGAATTTACTTATTTAACAAAAAGGAATTATGACATCAGCATGATGCAATGCTGACGTCAGCTGGTCAACAGGTCGGCTGACCAGTCAAACCAGACAGGTGGGTCCAGTGGGACCCACATGTCATTGACAGGGTACTAACAGGGGAGTTTAGACTAATTAATTGGGTTAATTAAGGACGTGGGCCCATCCTGTCAGTGAGTGCTGTCGGATTTCGGGTTCCTGCAGACCCTTGAGGTTCGAACACTGGGGTGCACGCGGAGATTTCGCCTCCTACCTTCCTGCACCCCTCCGCCACTCTAGGATCAAAGCTATGAAAAGAACAACACAAGGGACACAGGGTTTATACTGGTTCGGGCCACCGTTGTGGTGTAATACCCTACTCCAGTGCGTGGTGTGGTGGATTCCCTCTTGGGTTGATGATGATGAAGAGTACAAGGAAGAACAGCCTCGCGAGGGTCTGTTCTTGGCTGGGGCGATGAACTGCTGGGAGGAGTTCAGCCACCTTTCTCTATCTCACTCTCTCTTCTGCTTGCCACCTCTCTACTTGTCGAGCCCTTGGAGGAGACTGAGCTGAACCCCTTGCTACGTGGGTGGCCGGTCCTATTTATAGTGGCCCTGGTCCTCTCCCCAAATATCGAGCGGGAAGGGAGCCAACAATGGCGGGTTAATTTGAAAGGGGACAGCAAGTATCGACTATCCTGACAAAAGTAGTCTTCGCCTGCGCAAAGCTCTGGTGATGACACCGTCTTGGGCTCCACGGTGACCTCCGTCTCGTAGTCCTCCTGGTCTTGGTCTCGTTTCACCGAAATGGTGACCTTTGCCTGATGCCTTGGTACTCCGCGGCTGCGCTTGCCCCCTTTGCACCAAAGAGTAAAGGAGGACGCTGCGCGGGCTGGCACCCACCTGGCACCCTGAGTCGTCATGGCTTACGTCATGGGCACCTCGCGAGGTACCCCGCCTTGATCTCTCCGCCTCCTCGTGAGCCAGCCTGACGAGGCCGTGCCTGAGGAAGCTCCGTGTCGTCCGCCCCGCGAGGGTCTTGAGTTTGTGTTGGTGAAGATGGGTCGTGCTGGGCCCCCCTTTGAGCCACGCCGCAGGCCGCAGGCAGGCAAGTCTGGGGACCCCCGTTCCCAGAACATCGGCAGTAGCCCCCGGGCCTAAGGCGCACCCGGACTTGGTCGTGCAGGGAGGCGGAAGGGCGAGAGCGAAGCGCTGTGGGCCCTAACAGCCTGCGGCCTTGGGCGCCGCGTGGCGGTTGACTGGACGTGGGTGTCTCCACTTCCCCACGGCGCCTCGGCAACTTCTTGGATTGGACAAGTCCCTGCATGCAAAACGGGTCATGATTACCTGCGATCATGGAGGTCGGCGGTTGGCCTCCGCCGGCTATAAATACGGAATGTCGTGCGTCCTTCCAGTCTATCCCTCCTTGCTTCTCCTCCTTCCCGATCCTTGCTCCGTCTTGCTGTGATGGCTCCGATCCGCCGGTTCTCGTTGGCAGAGAAGGGAAAGGCTCCCCGAGAGGGACCAGACCCACTTCCGCCGAAGAAACGACATGTCCACCATGGCCAGGACGAGGGGGCCCTTCAGGTGGTGTCGAGGCCTTGGGGCGAGCGGGCGCCGCCGGGGTTCCCGCTTCCATTGTACACCCACGTCGAGGGCCCCGAAGGAGCTGATGCTGACCGCCACGGGCGGCGCCGCCGCCGGCGCCGACGGGTCACGAAGGTGTGGGTCGTGCCCCTGGGGTCCACACCGAGGGCTCCTCCCAAGAGTTCGTGCTCCACGTCGCCATTCCTCATTAGTCTTGGATCCGTCTTCCTCCCTTCTTCGCTTCCGTCATCCCGCAGGGGGAGCCCCTGGAGCTCTGGCTGCAGCACGCCGACTGCAGCACCCTCGCGACCGAGGCATAGGTCGCGGTCGTCGCCCCGGGCGAGGTCTACATGACCCGGGGCTGGAGAGAGATTGCCCGGGTTTGCAGGACAAGGGGCGTCGTCGTGATCCACTTGGACTAGAACGGGGCTTCGGTGATGCTCCTCAAGGTCTTCGACGCGGACGGGCGCCGGGTGGAGTGCTGCCCCGGTGAAGACGGCCAGGGCCCTGCTGTGACGAGGACCGAGCTCGCCAATCGCTCCCTTGGCGGCTCTTCAGGCGGTGGAGACGTCGGAGGCTCCAGCGACTCCGGTGAGCCCTTCGCGACTCCGGAGACGAGCGACGACAGCTACGAGCCCCCGAGCCGGCGCCGCTCCCGGAGCAGGGCAGGCTCGTCGGGCCGCTGCCGACTCTGATCTAGATGGGGTTGGCGTCGGTACTGGGCGGCCCACTGTTGATGATGGCGTCTTTTGTAGCGATGCGCGTAGTTTGCGTCTCTTTAGGATCTGTTTCCTGCGAGGAACCAAAGGCGCGCCCCGTGGGGACTTGTAAGGTGCCTGTGATCCTATTTGTTAATATAACCCTTGCCGTAGATTTACGTGAGTTGCTCATCCCGTCTTAGCTCGGTCCTCCCTTTCGAACCTCACGAGGGCTTGGTGCTCTGCGCCGACAGGTCCCAGTCCCAAGGCGGCTTCAGCCGTCGCTAGTATGCCAGGTCGTGATGCCGTGGTCAAGGCCAGGAGGTGAGCGACCCGGAGTCCGGTAAGAGCCCCTGAGTCGCTATGCTCAGGAGGTCCCCTTTGGCGCCCAAGTAGCCGTCGTTCGGTGAGAAAGGGGAGCGACGTCGCTAACATGGGATAGCATTAGGTGCAGGAATGGTGCCACGGTAGCTGGCGCTTCCGGGCGATAACTTATCTCGAGGATCAGGGGCCGCTCTCTGGTGTGTGGCCGGGTCCGTGCATCGGCAGGCGCGAGGTTGCTCGACGAAGTCCTCGCGTGTCTCTCCCCTCTCGCCTTTGCTCCCCTTTCTGCTCTACGTCCTCGGGTCCCGGCCCTCGAGCGAGTCTCAGTCGTTGCTGGTATGCCAGGTCACGATGCCGTGGTCAAGGCCAGAGGGTGAGGGCCAGAGAGCCAGTAAAAGCCCTGAGTCGCGATGCTCAGGTACCCCCCTTTAATGTGCAAGCGGTTCGCGCGGACGAGAGCGAAGGAGACACAGCAAGAGCCTCGCCTGACGCGGCTCCTTCAGGAGGTCCTGCAGGTCCATCATAGAAAGAGCAAGGGGTTGCCATAACAATTAACGGTCAGCCGTTGGTTGCTTCCGAAGGGTAGTGAGGCTCTGAAGGCTTGACAAGGTGACGCTATGCGGCCTGCCGCGGCCAGAGCTCAGCCATCCAGGTTCATCGGCATTGCAGGGACGGACCCATGCGCAAGCGTCGTGCTATTTGGGAGCAGCTCCATTAGTTGGCGTCAGCTGAGCAGGCAACTAGGTAAAGCACATTAGCCGCGAAGGAGTGGATTCGTTGAAGTAGATGCGGAGATCATTGGGTCAGGCCCGAGCGACATGGGGTTCATGCAGCCCGAGGGGCACCCCCAACAAGGTAAGCTAACGGCGTGGAATAAAAGGGATACACGCCGTAGGGACGGACCCACGCGGCCTGGGAATAATGCAGCCCTGGGGGCGCTCCCAGCTGGAAGTGAAACTTCAAAGATGTCACCTGATGACGCTAAAGACGAAAGGGTGTTGGTGTAGCCGGCTCGGTGGGCTGCGGGAGCCGATCCTCATGAGGCCCCAGGCCCAGGGGCCTCGGGAGGCTCCGGAGGCGCTGGCGGTTCCTCGCGGGCCATCTTCATCTCCGCCAGGGCTGCGGAGCACCTGGCCTCTTGCGCCTCCGTGATGCCCCTCATGAGGCGCTAGTACGCGTCAGCCGCGCTCGGCAAGCCGTAAGGCATGCGAACGTAGCTGTGGGGTGGACCTCCACAGCGCCCCACTCGCGAGGGCCAGAGGTGCCCCAGGGAGGCGACTTGGTTGAGCCCTGGTACGTCAATGCAGACGCGCAGCCCGCCATCCTCGCCTGGATGGGGAGCCACTGCTGGTAGGCGGCGGGCGCCTCTCATGACTCTGGACTCCTGTAGCTCCTGAATGGCCTTGCTGACGAACTCCTGTGGGTCTGGATCTCCTTGCCTTGCTCCTTCTTGAGGGAAACATGCTTTGAAACATGCCTCCATGTGGGGCCCCAGTGCCTCCCTCGCGACCCTTGCTAGGTTGGTGGCCCTCTAGGGGAGAGCCCCCAAGCCCTGCCTGAGGAGGGCGCCGGGCGCGCTTTCCTATGTGATGGAAGGAGGTTCCCCCTGGGCAGGCACGGGGCCAGGCCGGACGATGTCTTCTTCTTCTTGGGGGCGGCCTCGGGAAGCCTCCTGCTTCCGCGATCCGGGTCCTCCAGTGATGCGGCCTAAAAGGCTCGCTCCAGGGAACACACTGCGTCCTTCTCTTCATAGGGCACCGTGATGACTCCGCCGCTTCTTGGCATCTTGAGGACGTTGTAGCCGTGATGAGTCATGGCCATGAACTTGGCCAGCGCCGGGTACCCGAGGATGGCGTTGTACGGCAGGCAGATGTGAGCGACGTCGAAGTCGATGAGCTCGGTGCGGTAGTTGTCGCGTGCCCCGAAGGTGACGGGGAGGCGGACCTGCCCGATCGGGACCGTGGAGCCATCGGTGATACCGGAGAAGGGCTTGGTTGGCTGAAGTTGGTTGTAGGGCACTTGGAGGTTGTTGAACGTCTCTACGGACAGGACGTTGAGCCCTGCCCCGCCATCGATGAGGGTCTTGGTGACCACCACATTGCTGATGATTGGGGAACAAAGCATCGGGAGGACTCCGGCTGTAGCCGCACACTTGAGTTGATCTGCTGAGCTGAAGGTGATGGCACACGCCGGCCACCTGAGAGGGCGCGTGGCTTCGAGCCTGGGGAGGGCTGCATTCACTTCGTGGGCGACCTGCTTGAACATGCGCTGAGAGGCTGGGGCCTGAGCTCCGCCCAGGATGCAGGCGATCGTGCGAGGCTCCTAGAAGCCCCTAGCCTCCTCGTCCTGGTGGCAGTCCTCGTTCCTCCTCGGCTGCGGCGGCAGCGGTGGGAGGCCTGCGTTGCCTTGCGGGTGATCCTCGCGAGGCTGATCCCTCCAGCCTTCCTCGCGAGGTGGGTCTTGCCAGTGATCCTCACGAGGTTGGCCGCGCCACCCCTGGCGCGGGCCACGGTCTTCCCAGCGCCCTGCATTCCTTCCTCCTCCTCGGCCGTATCCCCGGTCACCACGGTCAGGGCGACGGCCGATCCTTCCTTCACGCACGGCTCGAAGTTCTTAGCATTTGCTGGTGTTGTGGGTGTGGAGGTCGTGGTACACGCAGTACCGGCTGCCCTTGGGAGGTTCGGGTTGATCTCTGCCCCGCTTGGTGTCTGGTTCTGCCGCGAGCACGGCAGCCCCCTTGCGCTTCACTTCCTTGGCCTTGAGCTTCTTCTCTTCTGGGTCTGCGGCAGGCAGCTCAAGGAGGGAGAGACGCCCTTCCTCAGCCCTGGCGCACTTGTTCGCCAAGTTGAATAGCTCCAAAGAAGTGCACAGGTCTTCATGCATCGCCAGCTCCTCCTTCATCTTGACGTCGCGCACGCCGTCGGAGAAGGCTGAGATGATGGCCTCTTCAGTCACCTTGGGAATCTTGAGGCGTGCGTTGTTGAAGCGCTGGATGTACTTCTGCAGGGTCTCCCCGGGTTGTTGCTTGATGCGGCGCATGTCGCTCACAGCGGGTGGCCGGTCACGAGTACCTTGGAAGTTGGCGATGAAACGGGTGCGCATCTCTTCCCAGGAGGATATTGTGCCTGGAGCCAGGTTCAGGAGCCAGGTGCGGGCCCCATCCTTGAGCGCCATGGGAAACCAGTTTGCCATGACCTTCTCGTCTCCGTTGGCAGCTTCGATGCCCAGCTTGTAGAGCTGGAGGAACTCCGCAGGGTCGGCCGTGCCGTCGTAGTGAGGAGGCAGGTCCGGCTTGAACTTGCCCGGCCACGCGACGCTGCGCAGTTCAGTGGTGTAGGCGCGGCAGCCTGCTGTGGCCACGGAAGGACTTGGGTGATGGAGAGCCTGGTCCTTCATGTCCCCACGCGCCGGAGCAGGAGGATGGTCGCGACATGCTGGAGCAGGGAGTGCCCGGGCAGCTTCTGGCGGGCGAGGGACTTCTTGGCAGCTCTGCTCTTGCCGCGCTGGCACCTGATGGAGCGGGTTCCGCCCAGGGGCCACGTGTCTTGGAGCCATAGTGTCTTCTTGAGGGGGAGGCGGCCGGGGTGCCGCCGGAGCCTCGTCGCCCGCGCGGGGCGGGGTGCGGTGCAGCGGAGCGGACGGCGCGGAGGAGCCCCCTGCGGCACGGACGAGTTTGGCGACGCGGTCGAGCCATTCTTCGTAGACGTCGTCGATGGGACGGTAGCGCAGGAGCTCGTTTGCCGCGATGAGTGCAGCCCGAGCCTCCATGGGCGCGCGAAGCGCGCGGGACGAAGATCTAGCGGGGGCGAGTGAGGGAGTCGCGGTGCGGCCGTCTTGGCACACGGATGGATGCTGAGACGATGCTTGCTGCTCGTCCACCGCCGGGCCGGTGGCGGCGTTGATGGCGGGCGACGGGGAACGGCGAGGACGCCCGCCGACAGGGGCTGTCTGGGCGATGCGGGAAGCGAGGGCGGCCTGACGCTCCGCGCGGGCCCGACATGCGTCAGACATGGGCGCGATGGTCGGAGGAGAGCGTAGCGGTGGAAGACGAATTCCGGCGCCCCCCTACCTGGCGCGCCAAATGTCGGATTTCGTGTTCCGGCAGACCCTTGAGGTTCGAACACTGGGGTGCGCGCGGAGATTTCGCCTCCTACCTTCCTGCACCCCTCCGCCACGCTAGGATCAAAGCTATGAAAAGAACAACACTAGGGACACAGGGTTTATACTGGTTCGGGCCACCGTTGTGGTGTAATACCCTACTCCAGTGCGTGGTGTGGTGGATTGCCTCTTGGGCTGATGATGATGAACAGTACAAGGAAGAACAGCCTCGCGAGGGTCTGTTCTTGCCTGGGGCGATGAACTGCTGGGAGGAGTTCAGCCACCTTTCTCTATCTCACACTCTCTCTCTCTGCTTGCCACCTCTCTACTTGTCGAGCCCTTGGAGGAGACTGAGCCGAACCCCTTGCTACGTGGGTGGCCGGTCCTATTTATAGTGGCCCTGGTCCTCTCCCCAAATATCGAGCGGGAAGGGAGCCAACAATGGCGGGCTAATTTGAAAGGGGACAGCAAGTATTGACTATCCCAACAAAAGTAGTCTTCACCTGCGCAAAGCTCTGGTGATGACGCCGTCTTGGGCTCCACGGTGACCTCCGTCTCGTAGTCCTCCTGGTCTTGGTCTCGTTGCACCGAAATGGCGACCTTTGCCTGATGCCTCGGTACTCCGCGGCTGCACTTGCCCCATTTGCACCAAAGAGGAAAGGAGGACGTTGCGCGGGCTGGCACCCGCCTGGCACCCTGAGTCGTCATGGCTTACGTCACGGGCACCTCGCGAGGTACCCCTCCTTGATCTCTCCGCCTCCTCGTGAGCCAGCCCGACGAGGCCGTGCCTGAGGAAGCTCCGTGTCGTCCGCCCCGCGAGGCTTGGCCCCTCGCGAGGGTCTTGAGTTTGTGTTGGTGAAGATGGGCCGTGTTGGGCTCCCCTTTGAGCCACGCCACAGGCCGCAGGCAGGCAAGTCTGGGGACCCCCGTTCCCAGAACGCCGACAAGTGCTTAGACTAATTTAATTATTTTTATTTATAAAATCGTTTTAGTTATTTAAAAGGGAGGTGGGGCCCAGGCGTCAGCGAGACAGAAGGCGGCCACGTCAGCGTTGACCTGGTCAACAGGTCAACTGGGCCCCTGGGACCCACTAACAGTGACCCAGGGGTGGACCCCACACATGCCACGTCAGTTGGCCAGTGTTTAGACGCCGGCGAGTTCGTTTTCACGGCGGCGCGGCTTGGGCGAGCGTCGGGTTTCATCTGTAGGCCACCAAAATGGGCGGGACCGGTCGCATTCGAACGGCAAGACGACGGCGGAGCGAATGGTGGTGGTTGCAGAGGTTGTGGTGGCCAGAGTCGAGCGCTACAGGCTCGTCGACGGCGAGGTGCTTCGGGCGTGAGACGAAGACGGCGACGCAGCGCGCTTCGAGGCTAACGGGAAGGCTAGGGTGGAGCTGGGTGACACGCTGAGCACAAAGGGCTCAGCCCCTTGACCATTTGGTCACCGGAAGGGCGCCGGCGACGCGCGCAGGCGGCGGCACAGTCGGGTCCCCGACGGGAAACACGCTAAGAGGCACGGGGAGGCTAGTGTACGGGCGCGTAGGGCTCGCAGGAGCTCGATGCTGGGCCCGAACGAGCTCGACGGCATCTGTGGCCGCGGCGGTGTAGTGCATGTTGGGGAACGTAGCAGAAATTCAAAATTTTCCTATGTATAACCAAGATCTATCTATGGAGAAACCAGCAACGAGGGGAAGGAGAGTGCATCTACATACCCTTGTAGATCGCTAAGCGGAAGCGTTCAAGTGAACGGGGTTGATGGAGTCGTACTCATCGTGATCCAAATCACCTAAGATCCTAGTGCCGAACGGACGGCACCTCCGCGTTCAACACACGTACAGCCCGGTGACGTATCCCACGCCTTGATCCAGCAAGGATAGAGGGAGAGGTTGAGGAAGACTCCATCCAACAGCAGCACAACGGCGTGATGGTGATGGAGGAGCGTGGCAACCCTGCAGGGCTTCGCCAAGCACCTACGGGAGAGGAGGAGGTGTCACGGGAGGGAGGGAGGCGCCAGGGACTCAGGTATAGATGTCCTCCCTCCCCTCCACTATATATAGGTGCAAGGGAGAGGGGGGAGGCGCAGCCTTGCCCCTTCCTCCAAGGAAGGGGTGCGGCCAAGAGGGGGGGAGGAGTCCATCCTCCCCAAGGCACCTCGGAGGTGCCTTCCCCCTTGAGGACTCTTCCCTCCCCAAGTTTCCTTGGCGCATGGGCCTCTTGGGGCTGGTGCCCTTGGCCCATATAGGCCAAGGCGCACCCCCTACAGCCCATGTGGCCCCCGGGGCAGGTGGCCCCACCCGGTGGGCCCCCGGGACCCTTCCGGTGGTCCCGGTACAATACCGATGACCCCGAAACTTGTCCCGATGGCCGAAACAGGACTTCCTATATATAAATCTTTACCTCCGGACCATTCCGGAACTCCTCGTGACGTCTGGGATCTCATCCGGGATTCCGAACAACATTCGGTAACCACATACAAGCTTCCTTTATAACCCTAGCGTCATCGAACCTTAAGTGTGTAGACCCTACGGTTTCGGGAGACATGTAGACATGACCGAGACGTTCTCCGGTCAATAACCAACAACGGGATCTGGATACCCATGTTGGCTCCCACATGTTCCACGATGATCTCATCGGATGAACCACGATGTCAAGGACTCAATCGATCCCGTATACAATTCCCTTTGTCTAGCGGTATTTTACTTGCCCGAGATTCGATCGTCGGTATACCGATACCTTGTTCAATCTCGTTACCGGCAAGTCTCTTTACTTGTTCCGTAACACATCATCCCGTGATCAACCCCTTGGTCACATTGTGCACATTATGATGATGTCCTACCGAGTGGGCCCAGAGATACCTCTCCGTTTACACGGAGTGACAAATCCCAGTCTCGATTCGTGCCAACCCAACAGACACTTTCGGAGATACCTGTAATGCACCTTTATAGCCACCCAGTTACGTTGTGATGTTTGGTACACCCAAAGCATTCCTACGGTATCCGGGAGTTGCACAATCTCATGGTCTAAGGAAAAGATACTTGACATTAGAAAAGCTTTAGCATACGAACTACGATCTTTGTGCTAGGCTTAGGATTGGGTCTTGTCCATCACATCATTCTTCTAATGAAGTGATCCCGTTATCAATGACATCCAATGTCCATGGTCAGGAAACCGTAACCATCTATTGACCAACGAGCTAGTCAACTAGAGGCTTACCAGGGACAGATTGTGGTCTATGTATTCACACGTGTATTACGATTTCCGGATAATACAGTTATAGCATGAATAAAAGACAATTATCATGAACAAGGAAATATAATAATAATAGTACTTTTATTATTGCCTCTAGGGCATATTTCCAACAGTCTCCCACTTGCACTAGAGTCAATAATCTAGTTCACATCGATATGTGATTAACACTCAAGGTCACATCCCCATGTGACTAACACCCAAAGAGTTTACTAGAGTCAATAATCTAGTTCACAGTACCATGTGATTAACACTCGATGAGTTCTGGGTTTGATCATGTTATGCTTTTGAGAGATGTTATAGTCAACGGGTCTGAACCTTTCAGATCCGTGTGTGCTTTACAAATCTTTATGTCATCTCCTAGATGCAGCTACCATGCTCTATTTGGAGCTATTCCAAATAACTGTTCTACTTGGAGCTATTCTAAATTGTTTCTCCATTATACGTATCCGGTATCTCTACTCAGAGCTATCCGGATAGGTGTTAAGCTTGCATCGACGTAACCCTTTATGACGAACTCTTTTACCACCTCCATAATCGGGAAAATTCCTTAGTCCACTAGTTACTAAGGATAACTTTGACCACTGTCATGTGATCCATTCATGGATCACTCTTGTACCCCTTGACTGACTCATGGCAAGGCACACTTCAGGTGCGGTACACAACATAGCATACTGTAGAGCCTATGTCTTAAGCATACGGGACGACCTTCGTTCTTTCTCTCTTTTCTGCCGAGGTCGAGCTTTAAGTCTTAACTTCGTACCTTACAACTCAGGCAAGAACTTCTTCTTTGACTGATCCATCTTGAACACCTTCAAGATCATGTCAAGGTATGTGCTCATTTGAAAGTATTATTAAGCATTTTGATCTATCCTTATAGATCTTGATGCTCAATGTTCAAGTAGCTTAATCCAGGTTTTCTATTGAAAAACATCTTTCAAATAACCCTATATGCTTTCTAGAAAATCATTTCTGATCATCAACATGTCAACAACATATACTCATCAGAAATTCTATAGTGCTCCCACTCACTTATTTGGAAATACAAGTTTCTCATGAACTTTGTATAAACCCAAAATCTTTGATCATCTCATCAAAGTGCACATTCCAACTCCAAGATGCTTACTCCAGTCCTTAGAAGGATTGCTGGAGCTAGCATACCTTTTAGCATCCTTAGGATCGACAAAACCTTTCAGTTGTATCACATACAACCTTTCCTCTAGAAAATCGTCGAGGAAACAATGATTTGACATCCTATCTGCAAGATTTCATAAATAATGCAGTAATCGCTAATATAATTCCAATAGACTCTTAGCATCGCTACGAGTGAGAAAGTCTCATCGTAGTCAACTCCTTGAACTTGTCGGAAAACATCTTAACGACAAGTCGAGCTTTCTTAATGGTGAGATTTACCATCATTGTCCGTCTTCCTTTTAAAATCCATCTGCACTCAACAGCCTTATGACCATCGAGCTATTCTGTCAAAGTCTACACTTTGTTTTCATACATGGATCCTATCTCGGATTTTATGGCCTCGAGCCATTTATCGGAATCCGGGCCCACCATCGCTTCTCCATAGCTCGTAGGTTCATTGTTGTCTAGCAACATGACTTCCAAGACAGGATTATTGTACCACTCTGAAGTAGTACGTATCCTTGTCACCCTACGAGGTTCGGTAGTGACTTGATCCGAAACTTCATGTTCACTATCATAAGCTTCCACTTCAATTGGTGTAGGTGCAACAGGAACAACTTCCTGTGCCCTGCTACACACTTGTTGAAGTGACGGTTCAATAACCTCATCAAGTCTCCACCATCCTCCCACTCAATTCTTTCGAGACGAACTTTTCCTCGAGAAAGGACCCGATTCAAGAAACAATCCCTATTGCTTCCGGATCTGAATTAGGAGGTATACCCAACTGTTTTGGGTGTCCTATGAAGATGCATTTTGTCCGCTTTGGGTTCGAGCTTATCAACCTGAAACTTTTCCACATAAGCGTCGCAGCCCCAAACTTTTAAGAAATGACAGCTTAGGTTTCTCTAAACCATAATTCATACGGTGTCATCTCAACGGAATTACGTGGTGCCCTATTTAAAGTGAATGTGGTTGTCTCTAATGCATAACCCATGAACGATAGTGGTAATTCGATAAGAGACATCATGGTACGCACCATATCCAATAGGGTGCAACTATGATGTTCGGACACACCATCACACTATGGTGTTCCAGGCGGTATTAATTGTGAAACAATTTCCACAATGTCTAAATTGAGTGCCAAAACTCGTAACTCAGATACTCATCTTTATGATCATTTTATCTTCTTGTCACGATGATCTTCAACTTCACTCTGAAATTACTTGAACCATTCAATAATTCAGACTTGTGTTTCATCAAGTAAATATTCTCAACATCTACTCGAATCATCTGTGAAGTAAGAACATAACGATATTCACTGCATGCCTCAGCACTCATTGGACTGCACACATCAAAATGTGTTGCTTCCAACAAGTTGCTATCTTGTTCCATTTTACTGAAACCGAGGCTTTTCAGTCATCTTGCCTATGTGGTATGATTTGCATATCTCAAGTGATTCAAAATCAAGTGAGTCCAAACGATCCATCTGCATGGAGTTTCTTCATGCGTATACACCAATAGACATGGTTCGCATGTCTCAAACTTTTCAAAAAACGAGTGAGTCCAAAGATCCATCAACATGGAGCTTCTTCATGCGTTTTATACCATTATGACTTACATGGCAGTGCCACAAGTAAGTGGTACTATCATTACTATCTTATATCTTTTGGCATGAAAATGTGTATCACTACGATCGAGATTCAATAAACCATTCCTTTAGGTGCAAGACCATTGAAGGCATTATTCAAATAAATAGAGTAACCATTATTCTCCTTAAATGAATAACTGTATTGCGATAGACATAATCCAATCATGTCTATGCTCAACGCAAACACCAAATGACAATTATTCAGGTTTAATACTAATCTTGATGGTAGAGGGAGCGTGCGATGCTTGATCATATCAACATTGGAAACACTTTCAACACATATCGTCAGCTCACCTTTAGCTAGTCTCCGTTTATTCCGTAGCTTTTATTTCGAGTTACTAACACTTAGCAACCGAACCGGTATCTAATACCCTGGTGCTACTAGGAGTACTAGTAAAGTACACATTAACATAATACATCCAATATACTTCTATCGACCTTGCCAGCCTTCTTATCTACCAAGTATCTAGGGTAATTCTGCTCCAGTGGCTGTTCCCCTTATTACAGAAGCACTTACTCTCGGGTTTGGGTTCAACCTTGGGTTTCTTTACTAGAGCAGCAGCTGAATTGCCATTTCATGAAGTATCCCTTTGTTCCCTTGCCCTTCTTGAAACTAGTGGTTTTACCAACCATCAACAATTGATGCTCCTTCTTGATCTCTACTTTTGTGGTGTCAAACATCATGAATATCTCAAGGATCATCATATATGTCCCTGATATATTATAGTTCATCACGAAGCTCAAGCAGCTTGGTGGTAATGACTTCGGAGAAACATCATTATCTCATCTGGAAGATCAACTCCCACTCGATTCAAATGATTGTTGCACTCAGACAATCTGAGCACAAGCTCAACGATTGAGCTTTTCTCCCTTAGTTTGCAGGCTAAGAAAATCGTCGGAGGTCTCATACCTCTTGACATGGGCACGAGCCTGAAATCCCAATTTCAGCCCTTGAAACATCTCATATGTTCCGCGATGTTTCGAAAACGTCTTTAGTGCCTCAACTCTAAACCGTTTAACTGAACTATCACGTAGTTATCAAAACGTGTATGTCCGATGTTCGCAACATCCACAAACGACGTTTGGGGTTCAGCACACTGAGCGGTGCATTAAGGACATAAGCCTTCTATGAAGCAATGAGGACAATCCTCAGTTTACGGACCTAGTCCGCATAATTGCTACTATCAACTTTCAACTAATTTTTTCTCTAGGAACATATCTAAACAGTAGAACTATAGCGTGAGCTACGACATAATTTGCAAAAGACCTTTTGACTATGTTCAGGATAATTAAGTTCATCTTATGAACTCCCACTTAGATAGACATCCCTCTAGTCATCTAAGTGATTACATGATCCGAGTCAACTAGGCCGTGTCCGATCATCACGTGAGACGGACTAGCCAACGTCGGTGAACATCTTCATGTTGATCGTATCTTCTATACGACTCATGCTCGACCTTTCGGTCTTCTGTGTTCCGAGGCCATGTCTGTACATGCTAGGCTCGTCAAGTTAACCCTAAGTGTATTGCATGTGTAAATCTGTCTTACACCCGTTGTATGTGAACATAAGGATCTATCACACCCGATCATCACATGGTGCTTCGAAGCGACGAACTGTAGCAACGGTGCACAGTTAGGGGAGAACACTTCTTGAAATTGTTGTAAGGGATCATCTTATTTACTACCGTCGTTCTAAGTAAACAAGATGCATAAACATAATAAACATCACATGCAATTATATAGTAGTGACATGATATGGCCAATATCATATAGCTCCATTGATCTCCATCTTGGGGCTCCATGATAATTTTGTCACGTCATCGACATGCAAGTCGCGATTCCTATTACAAGAACATGATCAATCTCATACATCACATATATCATTCATCACATCCTTTTGGCCATATCACATCACATAGCATACCCTGCAAAAACAAGTTAGACGTCCTCTAATTGTTGTTTGCATGTTTTACATGGCTGCTATGGGTTTCTAGCAAGAACGTTTCTTACCTACGCAAAACCACAACGTGATATGCCAATTGCTATTTACCCTTCATAAGGACCCTTTTCATCGAATCTGTTCCGACTAAAGTGGGAGAGACAGACACCCGCCAGCCACCTTATGCAACTAGTGCATGTTTGTCGGTGGAACCGGTCTCACGTAAGAGTACGTGTAAGGTTGGTCCGGGCCGCTTCATCCCATGATGCCGCCGAATCAAGATAAGACTAGTAACGGCAAGCATATTGAACAAAATCAACGCCCACAACTACTTTGTGTTCTACTCGTGCATAGAAACTACGCATAGACCTAGCTCATGATGCCACTGTTGGGGAACGTAGCAGAAATTCAAAATTTTCCTACGTATAACCAAGATCTATCTATCGAGAAACCAGCAACGAGGGGAAGGAGAGTGCATCTACATACCCTTGTAGATCGCTAAGCGGAAGCGTTCAAGTGAACGGGGTTGATGGAGTCGTACTCGTCGTGATCCAAATCACCTAAGATCCTAGTGCCGAACGGACGGCACCTCCGCGTTCAACACACGTACAGCCCGGTGACGTCTTCCACGCCTTGATCCAGCAAGGATAGAGGGAGAGGTTGGGGAAGACTCCATCCAACAGCAGCACAACGGCATGATGGTGATGGAGGAGCGTGGCAACCCTGCAGGGCTTCGCCAAGCACCTACGGGAGAGGAGGAGGTGTCACGGGAGGGAGGGAGGCGCCAGGGACTCAGGTATAGATGTCCTCCCTCCCCTCCACTATATATAGGGGCAAGGGAGAGGGGGGGAGGCGCAGCCTTGCCCCTTCCTCCAAGGAAGGGGTGCGGCCAAGAGGGGGGGGGGAGTCCATCCTCCCCAAGGCACCTCGGAGGTGCCTTCCCCCTTGAGGACTCTTCCCTCCCCAAGTTTCCTTGGCGCATGGGCCTCTTGGGGCTGGTGCCCTTGGCCCATATAGGCCAAGGCGCACCCCCTACATCCCATGTGTCCCCCGGGGCAGGTGGCCCCACCCGGTGGGCCCCCGGGACCCTTCCGGTGGTCCCGGTACAATACCGATGACCCCGAAACTTGTCCCGATGGCCGAAACAGGACTTCCTATATATAAATCTTTACCTCCGGACCATTCCGGAACTCCTCGTGACGTCCGGGATCTCATCTGGGACTCCGAACAACATTCGGTAACCACATACAAGCTTCCTTTATAACCCTAGCGTCATCGAACCTTAAGTGTGTAGACCCTACGGGTTCGGGAGACATGTAGACATGACCGAGACGTTCTCCGGTCAATAACCAACAGCGGGATCTGGATACCCATGTTGGCTCCCACATGTTCCACGATGATCTCATCGGATGAACCACGATGTCAAGGACTCAATCGATCCCGTATACAATTCCCTTTGTCTAGCGGTATTTTACTTGCCCGAGATTCGATCGTCGGTATACCGATACCTAGTTCAATCTCGTTACCGGCAAGTCTCTTTACTCGTTCCGTAACACATCATCCCGTGATCAACCCCTTGGTCACATTGTGCACATTATGATGATGTCCTACCGAGTGGGCCCAGAGATACCTCTCCGTTTACACAGAGTGACAAATCCCAGTCTCAATTCGTGCCAACCCAACAGACACTTTCGGAGATACCTGTAATGCACCTTTATAGCCACCTAGTTACGTTGTGACGTTTGGTACACCCAAAGCATTCCTACGGTATCCGGGAGTTGCACAATCTCATGGTCTAAGGAAAAGATACTTGACATTAGAAAAGCTTTAGCATACGAACTACGATCTTTGTGCTAGGCTTAGGATTGGGTCTTGTCCATCACATCATTCTTATAATGAAGTGATCCCGTTATCAATGACATCCAATGTCCATGGTCAGGAAACCGTAACCATCTATTGATCAACGAGCTAGTCAACTAGAGGCTTACCAGGGACAGATTGTGGTCTATGTATTCACACGTGTATTACGATTTCCGGATAATACAGTTATAGCATGAATAAAAGACAATTATCATGAACAAGAAAATATAATAATAATAATACTTTTATTATTGCCTCTAGGGCATATTTCCAACAGTGCATGGCGGCGACCAGAGCTCAGCAACGGCGGCAGCCGGCTACGGAGCGCTAGGGGCCAACGAGGAGCAGCAGGGGGAGGAGAAGCTCACCGTGCGGCACGCAAGATGGCCCATGGTGGTTTAGTAGCAGCAGAGTCGACGGCGCTCGTCGAAGACACGTCGGGGATCCGAGGAAGAAGACGAGGCGGGGGCAGCGTTTGTGGGCGTCCGGCATCCTGCGGCTCGTCGGGGAGGCGTAGTCGAGGGAGAGGGAGCGAGCGGACACGTCGGAGAAGTGCGGAGGTCGCGGTGGCCGCGAGTTCTACGGCGGCGAGGCCATGGCGGTGCTCGGTTGCAGCGGGGAACGAGGGGAGGAGCGAGGTGGATCTGAGGGGAGAGGGAGGCGCAGGGACCGAGAGGGCGAGCGTGGGGGCGAGTGGGAGGCGGGGGCGTGGCGGCCTTATCCTCTCCTCGACGCCGGCGAGGGGGTCCGGTGGCGACGCGCCCCTGTTCCGACCCGGGTCGGGGGAACAGGGAAGGGGACGAGGCAGGGGAGTGAGGCCGGGTGTGGCCAGCTGGGCCAGGTGGGCCGGCCGGCCTATGAGCTGGGCCGCCTGGTCCAGGGGGGCTTCCCTTTTTTGTTTTTTTTTTGTAATTTCTTTCTTTTATTTATTTTCTTTTCTGTTTTATTTTATTTTAAAGTATTTAGGCATTTTCTAAAAATGTGTTTACTTCATAATTACCAGTGCAATATTTGGCACTCACCGAACATTTTTGTTTCAACTTTTAAAAACTTTTGTTGTTTGCCATTTTTCTGAACTGATTTTTGAATCGGTTTGAACTAACAAAAGTTTAGCAACAGTAATCACAGATGACATGACATCATTAGGAAAGTTTTACTGTAGCCTAATTATTCGGGCGTTACAGAACTCTAGAGACAGCGAGGTCTCCTCAAATGGAATATCCAGAGATAAGAGCCGTGCCAGTGTGTCTATGCGATGCGGGGGTAGCGGGCTTTGGAAAAGTTGTGTGTATTTTTGTAGGCAGTCCACCGGTGCTTCGTCTTCAATCTCACAGATGCCCATCTTGGACATCAACACCCGTTGCGCGCGTTTAATGTACGACGCCGACAATCCTTGAGCGTTCTTTTGCAACCTTGCGTTGCAGCGGCAATGCTCCTCTGGTACAATTAGCCCGCTTGCGTCGTCCCCGCTGCACGTCGGGCAGTGGTAGAAAAGGAGAGCGTATGTGCTCACGGATCTGCGAGAGCACCTGCAGATGGGGTAGACGGCAGGCTAGCGCTGGCACGGTTGGGGGCAGCCAAGGTGGGCGACGACGTAGCCCGGCTACATGGTGAAAGGGGGCTGCTGCATGGGGGTGTAGCTGGGTGGGCCATGTCTTCATGATCACGAATTCGTGAAAGAACTAGCGGGCCTGCCTGGGCGGGGCAGTGCGCATGCTGCGGGGAGACCGAGGCCTCGAAGGCCGGGCCCAGGTCGACAGAGAGGCGCACCCCACCCGAGCCCGTTCTGCGGATGGACCAGGAGGCCGACCAGATGGTGGATGAATCACGGGATCGCGCACGCGCCCCTGCCGAACTGCCACGTAGTGCGGCAATAATGCTGCCCACCTCCGTCGATTGGTCGGGAACAAGGTCAGCGCCCTGCAGGGACCATGAGCGGTCGTTGAGGCCCGTCTCATCTGCGGAACCACTCCCCGAGGCAGACCCAAAGCCCGCGAGCCGCTGCGGTGCCCCCACCAGCCCGAGGATTCCACCGTGGTCAAAGCACGCATGGCCTCGGCGGGACCCAGCTCAGCACTGACTGGCATGCACAGGGAGCCAGCCCCACAGGGAGTGACGTCAGCTTCGCCGGCAACATAATGCGCACGCCGACGGTGATAGGATGCCGCCACCTCCGCCGTGCCAGGATATGCTCGCTTGGAAGGCCCGCCAGCCGCTGGATGGAGGGGGAGGACGCCCCTTCGGCTGGACGCGATAAGCAAATAAGTTGTGGATTGTTATTTGAAGGCCCAAGCGTAGATGTAAGCTGGGCAGGCCATGGCCCATTCGGCCTTGTTGTAACTCCGCCGGAGCACCTCTGACGACGACGGCAAGACGCACTATGAAATCCATCTTTGATTTTGACATGTTTGGTTTTTCATGAATAATGTTGACATCTTTGGTTTGTTTTTTCACGAGGAGACAATATCAAATCTGTTGGCATAGTTCTCTTCCCCTTATGAAAGGGAATCCCTCTTGCCTCATGTGTGAAGAGCCCGCTCGCCGTTGCAAGTAGCACTTGCTTTCATCTCCCGATGGAAACCCAACGCCAAGACCAAGATACGAAAATGACATCGCAACAAACGAAATATTCGAACGCTTACGTTAGGAACAACGGTAGGCAGACGTAGCTAACTAGCGGTGCATTGCCATTGGTACGTACGTAGTCTGATACGTACCATGTACCCCATCCTGCTGAGTTCCGGACCTGTCGCCAGTAAGAGCACCTCTGGCCGTTGGGCCGCTCGATCGCACGGCGGAGGCCGCCCGGCGATCGACGTCCGCGCCTCCGCGATAACAGCGACGCGCGCGCGGCCGCCGTGGAGTGGAACACAGCATACATAGACGGCGACATCCCGCCAAGAATTAAATAGAGGTATCTACGCGCTACAAAAATCCAAAGCCGCCTGCGTACACCGGCTAAGCAAGACGTACGTACGCGAGCTACCAACCATGCATGCCAGCCCCAGCCCGGTCGCCGTTTACACATCCCCCAAATCCTCAGTTCGATCCCCCATCACCCTATCAGACGTCGTCGCGTCCGTCCCCGATCGACCTCCGGCGCATGACATGATGATCCCTGGACGTACACACGTACGTGATCATTGTGGTACTGTCGCGTGATGCCGTCCAGACTGACCGACGTACGGATCAATCACCCGGCGAGGTCGCGGAGGAGGTGGAACCCGCCCAGCCCCCGGTGGTACTGCGACGCGACGTCGGCGCCTGATCCCATGCCCGCCCCGAACTGTCCGTTAGCAGACGGGTGCACGCCCTCACCAGCCATGAACAGGAACTCGGCGGCGCCGCCATGCGCCGCGGACGACGACGACGGGGATGCGGCGGCGAACGCGGCAACGTTCACGCCACCGTGGTGCTGCTGCTGCTGCTGCTGGTGCTGAAGCCCCAGCGTCAGCGACACGCCGTTGCCGAACCCGGCCGTGGCCGCCTCGTAGGCGTCGAAGTCGAGCTGGTCCATCATGCCGAAGTTGAGGCCCTGCGGGTCGGTGCTCTGGCCGATGCTCACGACGGAGGCCAGCGAGCCGGCGTCGTGCAGCTGGTGCAGCTGCGCCCGGGTCGGCTTCTGCTCGCCGCGCCCCTCGGAGGCGTAGCTCCCGTCCGCTGGGTTATGGTTCGCCAGGTCGCCGGCCTGCTGCGCCGACTGGCCACCACCGTCGCCGCCGCTGCCCTCCTCCTTGTCCTTCATCTCCTCCGCGTACATCTCCTCCACCATCGGCTTCCACAGCCGCACCCTCGCGTTGATGAACCAGTTCGAGACCTGCATCCATCCATGCGTCGCACAAATCAATCTTCTCCCACACCACACACACAATTAGATTCTTGGGCTGAACGTTCACGAGCACGTGAAGACATGAAACGAACGTGCGTACGACTCCGACGTGTCACCCGACCGACGGACGACGAGTACGTTGACGTGTCATGTCGAGTGCAAGTTGCACAGCTCGCAACGATGGATGCGTGTACGTGGAAACAATCAATTTAAACTAGTGGCACGAAACCGGCCAGCATTATGTGTATATATATGCGTGGCCAATCGACAGAAACAACGCAATGATTACGATGTGATGATCGATCAGTATCCAGCAGTGTGTGTAGGTAATAATTGGATAGGAACTCGCTAACATTTTTCTTTCTGCAAGTGCTTTTTTTTTTTGCAGCTGATCTATCGACCGATCATGTGATGATGAACTGATTCTGTGGAGGAGTGAGTGGGGGAGGACGTACCTGGCTCCGCGATAGGCCCGTCTGCCGCGCCAGGATGTGCTTATCCACGTCGCTCGGGTACCTGGATCAGAACATGCCAATTTAAGGTAACCTGCGTGCTTCCAAGTCTACATCCAGTGAGAGGTTACAAGTCTACAACGAGCAAACCTAACTCTTGTATGTACGTAGACTTAGTTTTAAATAACTTTAGATGGAGATGTAGGGATTGTTTAGTACAAGGGCATATCTAAGGGATACTGTTGTGTATTTCTTTTATGAGGGTAGTGTTGTGTGCTTTTGTTCATATGTGTAAATGCATATATGGAATATCCCTACAGGACAAGAGTGGTATTTGATGTGGACATTCTAATAACACTGCTAGAGGAAAAATAGCATCTGTCCGCATATGAATATACCTAAATGTAGTTGGAAGTTATGTGTTTAGGTGAGTAATTAGGACAGCAATTTTTTTTTAAAATTCTAGGAGAGTGAACATAAGCAAAATGACACATCTATAGATGGGGACATACGAAGGAACCTAAGTTGCATCAGATAAAAAACTTATGCACAGCTTCACAAAATTAAGGGAAAGAATTCTACAAGTTAAATCAAGCCAAAACAGCTAGTATTTGTTAATCACATATATATGTAATGCAAGACAAATATGGCACGGGGAGAGCAATAATGCCACAGAATAAAACACAAGGCCAGACGATTTTCGAATGAGGATCACACTCTTGAGCATCAGTTGACGTTCAAACATGTATATTTAGTTCGTTAGCATCTTCCGCAAGCAGATGTCGCACCTACTTACGTTATGTCTATGGTACTTGTCCTGAATCAATTCTAGTTCATTTTCAAAAAGAAAACAAGAGTCTAGGTTCATTTCGTGCAAACTAATCAATACGAGTGCTTCTTTGGATGTGCTAGCTGTTAATTAATCCTGTGTAATTTCTTTCCAAGCGATCAACGAAATTCACCTGTTCAATTCGAATTAAAATATTTCTGACAATGCACGTTAATCTTCTTATATATAGTACTCGTAGTACGGTGCTGTAGAAAGAGAATTAATCTTCTAACATGCCACGAAATGCATGGGACGGAAAGACAGTTAATCTTCTTCTTAGCATGCTACGCAATATTAAGAGGGTTTAAGTAATGAGGATCATCTCTTACGGGTGCAGGAAGTGCTCGAAGAGCCAGGCCCGGAGGACGGAGACGGCGCGCTCCGGCAGGCCGCGCTGCGGCCGCCACGGGTGGCTCTCGAGCATGCCGGACTGGTACGCCTTGTGCTGCCTGAGGCACTGGTCCAGCGCCCGCAGCCTGGGCGTCTCCCCCTTGGTCATCCCCGGCACGGCGGCGCCCGCGTCCTTCTCCCCCAGCGCCCCGCGCACCGCCCGGACCTGCGCGGCCACCCCGTCCCTCACGCTCCGGAAGTGCCTGGAGATGGTCCGCGACGCCATCCTCGTGTACACCGCCGCGGCCCGCTGCCCCGCCACCGCCTCGAAGGACGCCGCCACCGCCCGCATCTGATCGCGGTACCTCCTGTACCTCCTGTCCACCTGCATGCCATCGAGTCAAACACAGGGAGTACTTCATTAAGCTCACAAGTCACCGTGAAGAAACAGCTGCGACAGAAATTCTGATCGCTGCTGTAGCTAGCTTCTCTCGTGCAACAGTGTTTGAATCTTGATCTTGACTAGCTCTAGCTGTGCGTGCCTAGCTAGTACGTACGAGGCTACAGACACCTAAGCTAGCTAGGACTCTGACGGCACCAGGCCGCACAGCACCTACCCATGAATTGGACTGTAGATCGAAGTATATACACAAGAAAGGCAACGAAAGCAGTAAATGTGTGAGTGGATAGATGGCCATGAGCCCATGATCCATGAAACGGCCGAAGAAGGTAGGGGGAGAGTAGAGTAGTGGCCTGCACAAGTGCAGAGATTTTTCTTGCGTCGCCATGGTGCAATGACCTGTGAGACTGCGAGTCCATGCATGCAGAGCAGAAGGGTAGAGTCATGGAGAGAGAAAGAGCTAGAGGAGGGAGTGGGCGTAGGGGTCGCATGCCCAGTGCAGACACCTAGTAGCTAGTAGCTAGACCTGCAGCGAGCGAGGCGAGGGGAAGGAATAGAGGTTTCCAAAAGCGGACGGTGAGGCCCAGGCGGGAATCACCCCCACTGTGCTACTCCCAGGAACCCTCCTTGGGCAAGCCATAATGGAACTGCGAGTGCCACTCCACTCGCCTGCAGCCTTTTAGATTTCCAAGAAGCTGGTGCAGTCCCTGACGAACGCAAGGCTTGACCCGTGATCGACGATCGGCCGTGGAATCCGGCGTGAGCGGTGTAGTACGTGGCGGTTAATCAGCGTGTTAATTAGCTATGGAGCTATGCAAACCTCTTCGATCATGGTGTAGAGCTTGGCCTTGAGCCTCTGCAGCTCGGCGGCGTCCATGCTCTGGATCTGCGTCGACGACGGCGGCCAGGAGGCGGAGGACGACGAGCCGTGCTCTTCTTGCGCCGGCTTCTTGGGCGCCTTGTTGTCGGTGTCGGCGGGGATGCTGCAGAACCCCTGCAGGAGCTGCTGCGTCGGCAGCAGGAACCGGGACCCGCGCAGCTGCCAGCCGCTGCCGGCGCCTTGCACCTGCCATGCCCCCGGCGCCGTCTGCTGGTGCTGCTGCAGCCGGGGCTCGCCGCCGCCGAGCTGGTGGTGCAGCATGAACGACGACGACCCGGCGTCCGGCGGCCCGTGGAGCGACAGCGACAACGGGGCCTGGCCCATCTGCAGCTGCTGGTGCTGGTGGTGGTGCTGCTCGCCGCGGAAGAAGCTGATGGTAGACGAGCCGTCGACGTCGAAGTCGAGCGCGGCCTTGCTCTGCGCGGACGTCGCCTCGCCGGGCGGCGCCATGCCGAAGCCCCTGGCCCCGAACATGTTCACCCCGGAGTGGTGATGATGGTGCAATCCGCCGCCATACATCTGATGCTCCGCGCGGGTGTCCACCTCCGGCACGAGCGTGACGCCGCCCCCGTTGCTCCCCGTCTCCGCGAAGTAGTCGGCGTACCCTACTAGGCTGGGATCGTGCGCCATCGATCTTTATACTGGACCTCCGCTCCCGCGCGCGCGGCCAGGCGCTCCGTTAATCAATCTATGGACGGACGGGGCGACGGCACGGGAAAGAAAGAAAGCTAGCTCAGAAAACGAAAAGCGGAGCAGTAAAGCAAGACAAGGGCAGGCGAGCACCGAGAGGGAGGGAGGGGAAGGAAATAAAGAAAGGGATGGAGACGCACCTTTGCGCAAAGAGGAGCTGAGGGCCATATCTTTCTGGGGAGGTGATGAGGAGACGAGCGATGGGAATGAGATTGGTGGATGGATTGGGATGGGATGTTTGCAGCAGCCAGCAGGAGATCGACGACGAGGAGGAGGAGGAGCTTACACTGCACTTGATCGTACCGCCCGCCCATACCATACCAGTACCTACCTACCACTACCCGCGTCAGGAGCATAGCCACGCTAGATTGCTATAGCTCCACTACAAGTACACACAGCCACACGGAGCTGGCACGCAACGAGCAGGGTCGAGTCGAACGTACGGTCATTTCTTTGGGCAAGGAGAGGGCCAAAAGTGTGACGGAGGCGCTGGGCGTTCGTTTGGTTGGGCAGGGCATGCACACGGCGCCCGGAAATGAAAAACGCGGTGGTTGCGGCGTCGAGCTCCCGGTCGCTCGCTGCTGCAACTTGGGCTGATCTAGCTAGCTGCAAGCCTCCGGGAGAGAAGGGGGCGCTGCGTGCACGCTGGCCGCTGGCGCCGACGACGTCTGGTCCGGGGGCAGCAGTGGTCCACGTACGGCCAGTCGTCGACGGACCAACTAATCGCCACTGGGAAAAACTGGCCTATTGGGCAGGACGGAGCCGCGCGCGGGGACCACCGCGGACGTCGCCGTCGCGCATCTCCCGGGTTGCTTGCTTGCTTGCTCGCTAGTCTGGTGGATTTTGTGTGTGTGAGAGGGAGATCTCCTGGGCTATGTATTTTACTGCTCTCCCTCCGTTGTTTTCTCGTGTGCCGACGTACGTAGGCGGGCGCGAGAGCAAGAGCGAAGAGCGCGTAAAAACATGAGTTGGACTAGAGGGAGGGTATGTCGTCTTTGCTACGGAGTGGTCGATAAACCCAAAGGTTCATCCATACGATTGGTTCAAAAATCCTTTGTTTACCCCTGAAAAAAGAAAAAGACACGCCCGTCATCTATGTATCGCTGACGGGAAGTGGTTTACCGTGTTCCGGCGCTATGAGTGTTGCATTTTCTTGAAATATAGGCTGGGCCTTGGGCCCATCAAACAATTTCAGAAAATTTCTAAGGACCCAGCGTGGTCCTTAAGATTGTGGTCGGAACGGAGTCAGCCGCATGCATTAATGACAATCCTGGTGTTGATCCCAAAGGTAAAAAATCCTACACTCCTATCACAGTTCCGCCCAATCAGTTTGTGTAATGTTTTATACAAGATAGCATCGAAGGTCATCGCCAATAGGCTGAAACAAATATTACCAGATATCATCTCCGATGAGCAATCTGCTTTTGTCCCTGGCAGAATGATAACTGACAATATCATAACTGCTTATGAGTGTCTGCATTTCATGAAGCGAAATGGGGCAAAGAAGCATCAAACATGTGCACTAAAGCTCGACATGATGAAGACATATGATAGGGTTGAGTGGGCGTACCTCCGGGCCATCATGCTTAAGCTGGGCTTCACCGAGAACTGGGTAGATATTATTATGAGCATGGTAACATTTGTTAAATTTTCAATCATGTTCAATGGGAGGAAACTAGAGGAATTTCAGCCTTCGAGATAAATCTGCCAAGGGGACCCGATATCACCATACTTGTTCTTATTAGCAGCAGAGGGCCTATCGTGCCTTTTAAAATCGAAAAGTGAGTCATCCAACTTGAGTGTGATACAGGTGGCGCCTACGGCACCTCCGGTAAACCATCTCTTATTCGCTGATGACAGCCTGTTGTTTTTCAAGGCAAATAGTATGGGAGCTACCGAGGTGAACCAGGTGTTGGAAGCCTATTGTCAAGCATCAGGTCAGCGAATAAACTATGCAAAATCCTCAATTTTTTTCAGCAAGGGTGTTCCTGACAGCATGCGGAACCAGATTAAGGGACTCCTCAATGTTCCTAATGATACCCTAAATGAGAAGTACCTTGGGATGCCCTCTGATATTGAAAGTTCGAAGAACGAGGCTTTTAAATACCTCAAGGACAGACTTTGGAGTAAAATTCAAGGATGGATTGAAAAATCCTTGTCCACAGCAGGAAAGGAAGTCTTGGTCAAATCGGTCGCACAAGCAGTGCCGGTATACTCCATGTCCTGCTTCAAGCTTCCAAGAGGCCTTTGCGAGCACCTCAACAAATTAATAAGGAAATTCTGGTGGGGCAGTAAGAATGGGCAGCGCAAACCCCATTGGGTCTCATGGCAAGAGATGACGAAACCAAAAACAATGGGAGGTTTGGGGTTCAAAGATTTTGAACTTTTCAATTTGGCAATGTTAGCAAGACAGGCCTGGCGCCTACTACAACACCCGGAGTCGCTATGTGCACGTTTACTGAAGAGCATCTATTATCCACAATCAACCATCCTCGATGCAACTCTAGGGAGCCACCCTAGTCAGATATGGAGGGCTATAGTTGAGGGGCGCGACACACTCAAACTTGGCCTGATCAAACGTATTGGTAATGGGGAAAGCACGAATATATGGGAGGATAATTGGTTGCCCAGAGAAGAAATGATGAGACCATATGGCTGCATCACCGCAAATCCCCCTTTGATGGTCTCGGAACTGTTGGACACCACTTCGTCCTCATGGGATGTTAATAAGCTAAATGTCACGTTCTTGAGTTTTGATGCAAAGGTGATTTCAAGTATCCCTTTATGTACTATGAATGTCCTAGATTTCTGGAGCTGGGCTCATGAGAGACGGGGCCAATTTTCAGTTAAGTCTGCATATAATATGCTAGTAACAATCAAGCAAAGGAGAGAAGCATGGTATATGGATCAGCCGGGCCCTCAACCTCTCGCGTGGAAGAGGGTTCATGGAAAACATTGTGGAAAGTTGAGGTTCCTTCAAAAGTCCGTATGTTTCTGTGGAGACTGGCCAAGCAATCTCTACCAACTAAGGATGTGAGTGCGCACCGCAACATGTCAACTTCGAGCACATGCGGCTTCTGCGGGGCTCTAGATTCGTGGTGACACTCCCTCCTGGAGTGTACTGTATCCAGATGCACGTGGGCTCTGGTGGACGAGGAACTTGCCTGTTCTTTGGTTGCGACTACTGAGATGAGAGCTAAGAGTTGGTTATTCAATCTACTCGACACTCTCTCTCACGAAAAATTTGTCCTCCTGACGGTAACACTCTGGGCGATCTGGTCGTCCAGAAGAAAGGCGATACATGAGGTGATCTTCCAAACTCCCCATGCTACACATGCATTCATAAACCGCTTCATCGCCGATCTAGACCAAGTACGGGTGACCAAACCAACATCAAATTCTGCACCAAGGGTACACCAAGTAGCTCCAAGACCAAGCGCCCCACCGGCCAATTATGCAAAGATCCATGTCGGTGCAACGGTTCGCACCAACAGAGGCGGATCGGCAGCAGCTATATGTCGGAACACCCAAGGAGCCTACCTAGGCAGCTCAGCTCTAGTAATTGCTGGCGTTTGGGACCCAGCAACACTAGAAGCCATAGCATGCAGGGAAGCAATTGCCTTGGCCCAAGATCTCGGTCTACAGCGATTCATTGTCCCCTCTAATTGCAGGCAACTCATCGAGGATATTTCCAAAGGGAGCCAGGGTCCATATGGAGCTATTGTTGCGGAGATCAAGACTAGAGCCATTCCTTTTTCTTGTAATTTCATTTTTGAAAGTCGAGTAGTTAATGTAGAAGCTCATAGACTAGCAAGATTTGCTCTTTCCCTTTCTAAGGGACGTCATGTGTGGCTTGGCCAGCCCCATGACCAAGTTTGTATCCCACCCCTTGAGGACTTTGATTAGTAAATTGGCTTTCCCCTCAAAAAAATATAGCAATGTGTGTGGTGAGAAGTTTAGTCTCATACCGCTAGTTGAAGAGGAATCACTAGTAGAAAAAGGGTCAAATGTGAAGCACATTAGTGCTGATTTGAATTTGAGTCGGCACTAATGTGACCATTAGTGCCGGTTCCAACGGCTAGGCGGGCGGACATCATTAGTACCAGTTCGTGGGCAACCTTTAGTACCGGTTCATGCCACGAACCAGTACTAATGAGGCCAGTGCGGCTGTGGTCAGGCTGGGCCCCCCACGAAGACCTTTAGTACCGGTTCATGGCATGAACCGGTACTAGAGTTTCTTAGTAAGCTGATTTTTAGTCCCACCTCGCCAAGAGAGAGGCAGTATGAGCGGTTTTATAAGCCGTGAGTGCAGAGACAATGACGAATAGGCGCAATGCTCACCTGCACGTTGCTTAGCTTCAAGCCTTTCGGAATAGCATAGATTGCACTGAGCTATGTGCAGTGCAATCTACACTGTTCCGAAAGGCTTGAAGCAAATTAACCAGCATTGCACCTCTTTTTTATTTTTAATAACTTATTTGAACTCCGGACTTCTTGTGTTCAGTATGCAGTATTCAAAGTGACGTCATCAATTTCCAACATGTTCTGACATCATTTGCTGTTTTTCAGTCATTTACCGAATTGTTTAAAGAGCTAAATGACCGTGAAATTTAAAATCACTACAAAATGAACTGTGAAAATGTTGAAATTTAGCATGGTATCATCATTTCACCCGCATAGCATGTGCGAAAGAGTAGAGAGGGTCACGGCAAATGCTGGACGCACTTCATGTACAAACTGGACAATCTCTTTTGGAGTATCAGGGTTTCGGACGAGAACTCATCTGCTACACGGGCACTTCAATGTTTTTTAAACTTATTTGAACTCCAAACTTCTTTTGTGTTCAGTATGCAGCATTCAAAGCGACGTCATCAATTTCCAACATGTTCTGACATCATTTTCTGTTTTTCAGTCATTTACCTAATTGTTTAGAGAGCTAAATGACCGTGAAATTGAAAATCACTACAAAATGAACTATGAAAATGTTGAAACTTGGCATGGTATCATCATTTCACCCGCATAGCATGTGCGAAAGAGTAGAAAGGGTCACTGATGAAGCTATGTACCTAGGGTAGGGCCATGGACCTGTCCAAACTGACCTACCCAAGGACACCTCCAGAAGAAATCACATTTCAATCGACTTGGCGGTGTTTCACTCGACGGACTCGAAGACACTCGACCTCTAAGGCTCGGAGAAAAACTCATATGCACGTGTGGAATGATAAATGGTAAAATGTATTCCTGGTCTGGCCTCTAAGGCTAGCTCAAGTGTTGCATGATGATTACGTTTTCCTGATCATGGGCATCTCTATGCCGGTAACTTTGAGGACATAAAGTTAGAAGTGTTTGGAAACGTTGCACGGAAAACAAAAAAATTCTACGCACACGCAAGATATATCCATGGAGATGCATAGCAACGAGGGGGGAGTGTATCTACGTACCCTCGTAGACCATAAGAAAAAGCGTTTAACAACGCGGTTGATGTAGTCGAACTTCTTCGCGCTCCAACCGATCAACTACCGAACGTACGAGACCTCCGCGTTCTGCACACGTTCAGCTCAATGACGTCCTTACTCCTTAGCCTTCTTGATCCAGCAAGACGACAAGGTAGTAGATGAGTTTCGCGAGCACAACAGCGTGGTGACGGTGATGGTGAAGTGATCTCCACAGGGCTTCGCCTAAGCACTACAAAAATATGACCAGGGGTGTAAACGATGGAGAGGGCGCCACACACGGCTAGGCAATTGTCTGTTGTGTGCTAGGCGCCCCCCTCCCACATATATATAGGTGGGGGAGGGAGGAGGCAGGCTGGAGGCACCCCAAGTGGGGACGAATCCCACTTGGGGTCCTGCCCCAAGTTGCGTCCCCTGCCATGTATGAGTGCGGGAGGAAGGCAGGGGAGGGTGGCGCCCCCCTTCCTTTCTCACTTGAGGAGGGAAAGGAAGGAGGGGCCACCCTCCCCTTTCCTTCCCCTAGGCCTTGCTGTCCAAAGAATGGGCGCACTAGCGGCTAGTCTGTCCCCCCTTTGGCCCATTAGGCCCATACACTTGCCGGGGGTGTCCGGAACCCCTTTCGGTGACCCGATGACTACCCGGTGCACTCTGAAACTCTTCCGGTGTCCGAATACCATCGTACTATATATCAATCTTTACCTATCGACCATTTTGAGATTCCTCGTCATGTCCATGATCTCATCCGGGACTCTAAACAATATTCAGTCACCAAATCATATAACTCATATAACACTATATTGTCAATGAACGTTAAGCGTGCGAACCATACGGGTTCGAGAACTATGTAGACATGACTGAGACACCTCTCCGGTCAATAACCAATAGTGGAACCTGGATGCCCATATTGGCTCCTACATATTCTAAGAATATCTTTATCAGTCGAACCTTATGACAACATACGTAATTTTCTTTATCCATCGGTATGTTACTTGCCCAAGATTCGATCGTCAGTATCTTCATACCTAGTTCAATCTCGTTACCAGCAAGTCTCTTTACTCGTTTCGTAATGCATCATCCTACAACTAACTCATTAGTTACTTTGCTTGCAAGGCTGCTTATGATGTGTATTACCGAGCGGGCCCAGAGATACCTTTCCGATACTCGGAGTGACAAATCCTAATCTCGATCTATGCCAACTCAACAAACACCTTTGGAGATGCCCGTAGAGCATCTTTATGGTCACCCAGTTACGTTGTGGCGTTTGGTAGCACACAAGGTATTCCTCCGGTATCCGGGAGTTGCATAATCTCATAGTCGAAGGAATATGTATTTGACATGAAGAAAGCAATAGCAATAAACCGAACGATCAATATGCTAAGCTAACGGATGGGTCTTGTCCATCGTATCATTCTCCTAATGATGTGATCCTGTTATCAAATGTAAAATCATGTCTATGGTTAGGAAACCTTAACCATCTTTGGTCAACGAGCTAGTTTAGTAGAGGCTCACTAGGGACATGGTATTTGTTTATGTATCCACACATGTATTTATGTTTTCGGTCAATACAACTCTAGCATGAATAATAAACCTTTATCATGATTAAGGAAATATAATAATAACCATTTTATTATTGCCTCTAGGGCATATTTCCATCAGTCTCCCACTTACACTAGAGTCAATAATCTAGTTCACATCGCCATGTGATTAATACCCATAGTTCACATCGCCATGTGACTAACACCAAAAGAGTTTACTAGAGTCAATAATCTAATTCACATCACCATGTGATTAACACTCAAAGAGTGCAAAGGTGTGATAATGTTTTTCTTGTGAGAGAGGTTTAGTCAACATGTCTGCCACATTCAGATACGTATGTATTTTGCAAATTTCTATGTCCACAATGCTCTGCATGGAGCTACTCTAGCTAATTGCTCCCATGTTCAATACTTATCTAGATTGAGACTCAAAGTATCTGGTTTGGTGTTTAAGCTTGCATCAATGTAACCCTTTACAACAAACTCTTTATCACCTCAATAATCGAGAAACATTTCCTTATTCCTTTCAGGTACCTAAAGATAATTTTGACCAATGTCCAGTGGTCCACTCCTGGATCACTATTGTACCCCCTTGCCAAACTCATGGCAAGGCACACAACAGGTCTGGTACACATCATGGCATACTTTATAGAACCTATGGCTGAGGCATAGGGAATGACTTTCATTCTCTCTCTATCTTCTGCCGTGATCGGGCTTTGAGTCTTACTCAACTTCACATCTTGTAACACAGGCAAGAACCCTTTCTTTGACTGGTCCATTTTTGAACTTCTTCATAACTTTATCAAGGTATGTGCTTTGTGAAAGTCTATTAAGCATCTCGATCTATCCCTATAGATCTTGATGCCCATTATATAAGCAGCTTCACCGAGTTCTTTCATTGAAAAATTCTTATTCAAGTATCCTTTTATGCTATCCAGAAATTCTATATCATTTCAAATCAATAATATGGCATCCACATATAATATCAGAATGCTACACAGCTGCCAATCACTTTCTTGTAAATACAGACTTCATCATAAGCATATATAAAACCATATGCTTTGATCACCTCATCAAAACGTATATTCCAACTCTGAGATGCTTGCACCAATCCATAGATGGATTGATGGAGCTTGCACACTTTGTTAGCACCTTTAGGATCGACAAAACCTTCTGGTTGCATCATATACAACTCTTCTTTAAGAAATCCATTAAGGAATGTAGTTTTGACGTCCATTTGCCAAATTTCATAATTATAAAATGCGGCGACTATTAACATGATTCAGACTGACTTAAGCATCGCTACGGGTGAGAAGGTCTCATCGTAGTCAACCCCTTTAACTTGTCGAAAACCTTTCGTGACAAGTCGAGCTTTGTAGATGGTGACATTACCATCAGCATCTGTCTTCTTCTTGAAGATCCATTTATTCTCAATGGCTTTCCGATCATCGGGCAAAGTCCAACAAAGTCCACACTTTGTTCTCATACATGGATCCTATCTTAGATTTCATGGCTTCAAGCCATCTATTGGAATCTGGGCTCATCATAGCTTCTTCATAGTTTGTAGGTTCGCCATGGTCTAGTAACATGACTTCCAGGACAGGATTACTGTACCACTCTGGTGCGGAACGTGCTCTTTTTGACCTACAAGGTCCGGTAGTAACTTGATCTGAAGTTTCATGATCATCATCATTAGCTTCCTCTCTAGTTGGTGTAGGCATCACAGGAATGAATTTCTCTGATGTGCTACTTTCCAAATTGAGAGAAGGTACAATTACCTCATCAAGTTATATTTTCCTCCCACTCACTTCTTTCGAGAGAAACTCCTTCTCTAGAAATGTTCCATTCTTGGCAACAAAGATCTTGCTTCGGATCTGTGGTAGAAGGTGTACCCAATTGTTTCCTTAGGGTATCCTATGAAGACGCACTTCTCCAATTTGGGTTCGAGCTTATCAGGTTGAAGCCTTTGACATAAGTGTCACAACCCCAAACTTTAAGAAACGACAGCTTAGGTTTCTTGCCAAACCACAGTTCATACGGTGTCGTCTCAATGGATTTAGATGGTGCCCTATTTAACGTGAATGCGACTGTCTCTAATGCATAACCCCAAAACGATAATGGTAAATCGGTAAGAGACATCATAGAACGCACCATTGATACATCTCCATCATATCTACTTTTCCAAACTCTTTTGCCCTTGTTTTGGACTCTAATTTGCATGATTTGAATGGAACTTTTTTTGACTATACACAGTATGGAAGAATCCAACTGCAATTTTTTTCATTTATTATTAAACAAAACAAACAAAGGTCCAGCAGTACAGAGGGCTTGAGGTAAGCTAAAAGAACTAAAAAGAAACAAGGAAAAAACTAACTACCAAAAAAAATTACAGGACAAGGTTGTCAAGCCAGAAACAGAAAGCCCTAGCATAGCTCTTCTTAATTCTAAATTTGAGCAAATTGAGCTCCCGCAAGAAGATGGATTTCCACCTCTGTAGGCTAGGCTGAATGGCTTGAAAGATGAGATTATTCCTTGAAATCCAGATGGCCCAAGAGGCTAAAATGATGATTTCCATGAAGAAGGGCACATGTAATTTCTGGCTGAGGTCAGCAAAAGCTTCTAGCACTGAGACGTTGGCCTGTCTGGAGGGACAAATAAGGTCCCAACATTGAGCTGCAAAAGGGCATGTCCAAAAGAGATGTTGAAGTGTTTCCTCCTGCTGACAATTGTTTACACCACAATTATAGCTATCCAGATGAAAAGTTTTCCTTCTTAAAAGATTCCTAGTGTTAAGCATGTCTTGAAGAAGTCTCCAGAAGAACACCTTATGCTTAGGCTAGCAAGAACTATTCCAAATCCAATTGAATCGCTGGGGCACTATTTTAACTCCTACCATCATTCTATAGGCCTTAGCCACTGAAAATTGTTCATTTCCCCATATATAACTCCAGGTATCAGTGCAATCCAGGAATTCAGATTCTCTTAAAGCTAAACAAATGTCTTCCATAGCTTCAAATTCTTGAAAGGCTTGCACAACCAGAGGCAAGTGAAATAGGCCCCCTAGATATTCAGTGTGGATGATAGAGTACACAGTAGAGTCCCTATTCTTGACAAAAGAGAATAGGTGAGGGAACATGTCCTGCATGCAAGCTGAGTGCCATAAATCAGACCAGCATAGAGCACTTCTTCCATCCCCTATGTTGCATTTTGCCAAAGATTTGAAATTATCAATGAGTTTAAGGTTGGCTTTCCACCAAAATGATCCAATCCAACTACTGCCAGGTAGCAAACCATTGCTGTAATAGGACTCCCAAATCAAATTAACCCAAGGAATGTTGTGTCTGTTATAGAACTTGTGAAGATTCTTAATCAGCAAAGCTTTGTTTTGGACAAAGATGTCCATCACACCCAAGCCTCCTTGGTCCTTTGGTCGGTAGACAGTATTCCAGGATACCATTGCAGGTCTGTGATCCTCCAAGTCAGGGCCCCTCCAGAGGTAATGCCTCAAATATTTGATGAATTGAGTTTTAATAGTGACAGGCACATCAAGACATCCCATGAAGTAAATCAGAAGGGAGTTTAAAACAGATTTCACCAGCAGCAATCTATGAGCCAAGGTCATGAAGGAAGACAAACCCACAAGTTTCTTTTGTAGTCTTGTGACTAAAGGGAAACATTGCTCAACTTCAGGCTTATGAAGACCTAAAGGTGCTCCCAGATATTGGATGGGGAAGGTTTCCCTTTTATATTGAAATGTGTTTATCAAAATCTCCACTTTCTCTTCTGGCACATTAATGGGAATGAGACTTGATTTATTGTAGTTCACTTTATGGCCAGTAGCATCTGCAAAAGTATTGAGAAGGGCTTTGAGGCAGTGAAGCTATCTTGCATCTACTTGAAGAAGAACCAGGGTATCATTTGCATACTGGACTATATGAAAGTCAGGGCAAGAATCCACTTGCAAAGGTGATGTAAGCAAACCCAGTTGCATGGCCCTGTTGAAAATTGATTGAAGTAGATCTGCTGCAAGTACAAAGAGAAGAGGTGACAGACGGTCCCCCTGTCTAACTCCTCTAAGGCAGTAAATTTTTTTGCCAGGCACACCATTTAGCATGATAGCTGAAGAGGCAGAGGTGAATAGCATTTTGATCCAATTAATCCATCTGTCTCCAAAACCTTTAGCTTTCAAAATATCCAATATTGCTTGGTGCTCAATGGTGTCAAAAGCCTTTTCAAAGTCCAATTTAAGCACAATAATTTCTTCTTTGGATTTGTGGCATTGATGCAGGTATTCATAGGCCCATCCCAAGCAGTCATGATTGGATCTCTCTTTGAGAAAACCATATTGGTTAATGTGCACCAGCTTTTAGAATTACTTTCTGCAACCTGTTTGCCAATAGTAGTGACTAATTTGAGACATGAGTTGAGGAGAGAAATTGGCATGTAGTCATTTGCTGTCAGAGGGGTTCTCCCTTTGGAAATAAGGGTGATGTATGAGGTGTTTAAACTTTCAAGTGATATTTGCCCAGCATGGAAATCATATATGAACTTGAGCACATCTCCTTTAATAATATCCCAACAAGATTTAAAGAATTCATTATTGAAACCATCAGGACCTGGAGATTTGTCCAGTGGGAGCTCTTTGACCACTTCATTGACTTCTTCCTCCGTGAAAGGTAATTCCAGGTTGCCAAACAGTGAAGCATCAAGTCTTTGGCCAAACAAGGAATCCTAATCAAAATGCATAGAGGTTTTGTGGGATGTGCCCATTCTTTTCTTATATGCTTCCCAGAGAATTGCAGCTTTTCCAACATGATCAGAGATATCCACTTGGTGATCATTTTGAAGGACAACAATGTGATTATGTCTGTAGTTAATAGAGGCTTTAGTATGGAAGAATTTGGTGTTTTCATCCCCAAACTTCACCCCTTTAATTCCCCCCTCCTTTGCTTCTAGTATATCTTCTGATTCCTCAAAAGGATGAGCAAGTGCTCCTTAAGAATGATCCTGCAATTCCACTCATAAATGTCTAATTCTCTGAACTCCTCAAAGAAATCCCAGAGAAAGATTAGTTCATTAATTTTTGCAATCTGAGATCTAAGGCAAGATAAAGATCTGGCCCACTACTTTAAGGCTCTCCTTAAGTTCTTAAACTTAGCATTCAGGCTTTTGACAGCATCCAAGTTACCCACAGGAATATTTCAAGCAGCAGAAACCACCTGTTTAAAGTCTGAATGTTGCAACCAATAATTTTCAAATCTAAAGACTCTTGCTTTTGGGATAGAAGTACCAATTTACACATGGCAAATGATCTAATATAGGCTTTGCAAGAGGAAGCACAATGGTAGGGGAAAGAGGTCATCCAAGATGCACAGGTAAAAAACTAGTCAAGCTTGACCAAAAGAGGATCTTGCTGCATGTTACTCCAACTGAATTTTCTACCATGTAAAGGCAACTCTACTAACCCTTGGTTGCTAATTGCCTCATTGAACATCAGCACATCATTGACATCTCCACCAGGTCTGTTTTTATCTGAAGGAGCTCTGATAAAATTAAAATCTCCCATGAGAATCCAGTCCACATCAGCAGGCATGTGAATATTCAGAAACCAATCAATAAACTCAATTTTATCATGTGGTTCACATGGTCCATAAATATTGGTGAGGATCCAGGATTGATTTGAGAGCAAACTGTTAAATTGAATGGAAAGTGAGAATCTGTTTTGCGCAATGAATTCTCCAGCAAACTGAGAACCATTCCAAGCAATTAGAAGACCCCTTGATGCCCCAATAGAGGGGAGAAAAGCAAGTTTGTTAATTCTATTAGGATAGAAGTTTTTGGTGTAGGCAGAATCAAAGGTCTCTCTCTTAGTTTCTTGAAGACACAGGATGTTGCAGTCACTCTCATCAATTTTCTGCCTTAAGGCCAACCATTTATCCTCAGAATTCATCCCTCTAATATTCTAGTTGAGAATGTTCCAATTTCTATTTGTGTTATTCATGGAAACATAAGGGATTATTATACCAATAATCAAGCTCCATCACTTGATCAGAAAATAGAAGTGAGAAAAAGTCGCACAGAACCCTGAGCCACACCACATCACATGACAACCATATCATCCAGCAACCATACATCATAGATGTTTCACTAAGATAGCAAATTACTGGATAATCAAGGTCTACAAAATGACAGCCTCCAAAGTTTACACCATTCATTGAGACATCCAAAATAGAAAATGAGAGGCAAAACAAACTACCCCTTAAACCACCACTCCAATTTAGGTCAACTATCATCATGGAGACTTGGAAGTATTATCCTCCCCCTTGACCAACTCCTCTTTTGCCTTCTACTTGGCTTCTTGGCCAGCTTGTCCTCCAGCTCCCTCTCAGCAACCTTACAGAAAGAGGCAGTGAGATTTTTTACAACTGATTTTTGAGTAATGGGAGGAACAACATTACAAGGAAGACAATTATTGTTTGAGTAGGAGTTTCTTTTATAACCAGCATTATTATTCTTAATTCTCTCACTCCTCCTTACCTCAGTTTCAACTAGGGGAGTTTTGCCACTCCTTCTCTTCCTTAAATTGTCAGGTCCAAAAGGCTACAGCAAAGCCTGGGCCTCCACATCTTGCATGTTGGAGGAAACTCCAATATTCTCCTTATCCTTGTCCTTGGAATGTTGTTCCTCAAGAGCAATGGCCTGACAAACAGGTGCATGAGAGGCAGGACACTTATCAGGAATGTGCAACATCATAGCTTGTTCCATATCCTCCACCTCAGTAAATAGTTCCCACATTCCAGATTTCAACATATTGACAGTCCAATCATATTTATCAAGAGTCATGAGAAGGTGGACAATAAAATTAAACCAACTTACAAGAATGTTGGCAAAAAAGAAGTTCTTATTTTCCAATGGTTGCTCTTGAAAATGCTTCTTCCACAGCAAGAGACCTTCTTCAGAGACAACATGACCATTATTAGCAGAATCAGCAACCTGAATACACTTTAAACCTAATAATGAGGGTGCCATATCGAAATGCTCATTAATTTGGTTAACCCAATTACCTTGAAGCCTAGTCTGAAGCTCCCCAATGTTAGCAACTAGCTCAAGGCTTCCTCTAGAAGTGTTGATGTGTTCAGAACTGCAATGATTGACATCCCCTGATGAAACACCAGCATCAGGAGCAGAAAGTAACCTAGACACTGGCACCTGACCAATACATCCCATAGATAAGGCGGGAACAAAAGCAGCCTCCAAAGCAGAGGAGTGATTACCAAATCTTGAGAACCAACAACAATTTGAATGGAACTAACCCGGACTGACGCTGTTTTCAGCAGAATTGCCATGGTGTTATTTTTGTGTAGAAATAAAAGTTCTCAGAATGACCTGAAACTTCACAGAGAATATTTTTGGAATATATAAAAAATATTGGCGAAAGAATCATCTGAAGGGGACCCACCACCTATCCAGAAGGGTGGAGGGTGTCCCCCTAGGGCGCGCCCCCTGTCTTGTGGGTCCCACGAAGCTCCACCGACCTCAACTCCAACTCCATATATTCACATTCGGGGAGAAAAAAAATAAGAGAGAGGGATTCATCATGTTTTAAGATACGGAGCCACCGTCAACCCCCGTTCTTCACCGGGAGGCCAGATCTAGAGTCCGTTCGGGACTCTGGACAGGGGAAATCGTCACCATCCTCATCACCAACCTTCCTCCATCACCAATTTCATGATGCTCACCGCCGTGCATGAGTAATTCCATCGTGGGCTTGCTAGACGGTGATGGGTTGGATGAGATTTACCATGTAATTGAGTTAGTTTTGTTAGGGTTTGATCCCTAGTATCCACTATGTTCTAAGATTGATGTTGCTATGACTTTGCTATGCTTAATGCTTGTCACTAGGGCCCGAGTGCCATGATTTCAGATCTGCTATTATGTTTTCATGAATATATTTGTGTTCTTGATCCTATCTTGCAAGTTATAATCACCTACTACGTGTTATGATCCGGCAACCCCGGAGTGACAATAGTCGGGACACTTTCTGGTGATGATCGTAGTTTGAGGAGTTCATGTATTCACTAAGTGCTAATGCTTTGGTCCGGTTCTCTATTAAAAGGAGGCCTTAATATGCCTTAGTTTCCATTAGGACCCCCCTGCCACGGGAGGTAGGAGAAAAGATGTCATGCAAGTTCTTTTCCATAAGCACGCATGACTATATTCGGAATACATGCCTACATTATATTAATGAATTGGAGCTAGTTCTGTGTCACCCTAGGTGATAACTGTTGCATGATGAATGCCATCCGACATAATTATCCATCATTGATCCATTGCCTATGAGTCCGTTTCATATTGATCTTTGCTAAGTTACTTTTTCGTTGCCACTGTTACGATTGCTACAAAACTGCAACTGTTACTTTTGCCACCGTTACCGTTATTTCCTACAACTTTGCTACTAAATACTTTGCTACAGATATTTTGTCTTTCAGGTGTGGTTGAATTGACAACTCGGCTGCTAATACTCGAGAATATTCTTTGGCTCCCCTTGTGTTGAATCAATAAAATTGGGTTGGATACTCTACCCTCGAAAACTGTTGCGATCCCCTATACTTGTGGGCTATCAAGACCTTTTCTGGCGCCGTTTCCTGGGAGCATAGCTCTATTCTCCGAGTTACTTGGGATTTATATCTGTTGATCACTATGAGGAATTTGAAAGATCAAAGAACCAAGATTTTCCCCTCAACTACGAGGGGAGGTAAGGAACTGCCATCTAGCTCTGCACTTGATTCACCTTCTGTTTTGAGTAAGCTTACAACACCAACACATGCTATTGATTCTGATATGCTGCATGTTATTGATAATGCCACTTCTCCTATGCATGATGCTTATGATGATACTACTTCTTTGCTTGATAATACTGTGCCACTAGGTGAATTTCTTGATGAACAACTTGCTAGGGTTAGAGAGAATGAAATTAGTGAAACTAATGACATTATTGAAATTGGAGATTATGATTCTCCCCCTATATATGAATTGTCTGTTGTACCTGAAGGTTATATTATGGATGAAGTAACTGCTAGAGACTTTTTGCTTGCAATGATAGAGATGATCTTAAGAAACCGTTAGCTAAGCTGAAAGAAAAGACTTTGAATGCTATCCTAAGTTTGCTACTTCACCTATCTTTGTTAGTGATAAGGATTATGAATTATCTGTTGACCCTGAGTTAATTACTTTGGTTGAATCTGATCCTTTCTATGGTTATGAATCTGAAATTGTTGTGGCACATCTTACTAAATTGAATGATATAACCACCCTATTTGCTCATGAGGAAACAATTCGCTATTACTATATTCTTAAATTGTTTCCTTTCTCGTTAAAGGGTGATGCTAAGTTATGGTTTAATTCTGTTGCTCCTGGTTGTGTGCGTAGCCCCCAGGATATGATTTACTACTTCTCTGGAAAAAAATTCCCTGCTCATAAGAAACAAGGTGCCTTAAAGGAAATATTTAACTTTGTGCAAATTGAAGAAGAGAGTCTCCCACAAGCTTGGGGGAGGCTTCTCCAATTACTTAATGCTTTGCCTGATCATCCTCTCAAGAAAAATGAAATACTTGATATATTTTATAATGGATTAACCGATGCTTCCAGAGACCACCTGGATAGTTGTGTTGGTTGTGTTTTCAGGGAAAGAACTGTTGAGCAAGATGAATTGCTATTGAATAATATATTGAGTAATGATAATGATTGGACACTTCCTGAACCAACTCCTAAGCCAACTCTGAAGAAAAGAGGCATTCTATTTCTCAGTCCTGAAGATATGCAAGAGGCAAAGAAATCTATGCAAGAAAAAGGTATTAAAGCTGAAGATGTTAAAAATTTACTGCCTATTGAAGAAAATACATGGTCTTGATTGCTCGACACAGGTAGTAGAGGTAAACTCTTTTAATAGATTTGATGAAGGTTATATTCTTCATAATAAGTCTGCTAGTCAATGCTTGGATGAGTTTGATAATTTTATTGTTATACAAGAAAACTTCAATGCTTATGTTAGTAGAGAATTGAAACATAATGCTTACATGCTTCACCACTTGGGTGATTATATGAGTAGAACTGTTAATGATCTTAAGCTTATTAGTAAACATGCTTTCATGGTTACAACTCAAGTAGAACAAGTACTTAAAGCACGAGAGGATTTGCTCAATGAATTGAATAGTAAGAATAATGATAATATTGTTAGGGTCATGATTAGAGGTGGTAAGATGACTCAGGAACCTTTGCATCCTAAGAGAGTTGAGCAAGATTCTCAGAGAACTAATACTGATGCACCTAGTCCTAGTAATAAAAAGAAAAATAAATCTGATAGGACTTTGCATGCTTCTAGTGAACCTATTATAGACACACCTGAGAATCCTAATGATATTTCTATTTCTGATGCTAAGACACAATCTGGTAATGAACATGAACCTAGTGCTAATATTGATGATGATGTTCATGTTGACGCTCAACCTAGTAATGATAATGATGTAGAAGTAGAACCTAAAGTTGATCTTGATAACCCACAATCAAAGAATCAATGTTATGATAAGAGAGACTTCATTGCTAGGAAATATGGTAAAGAAAGAGAGCCATGGGTTCAGAAACCCATGCCCTTTCGTCCTAAGCCATCCAAGAAAAAGGATGATGAGGATTTTGAGCGCTTTCCTGAAATGATTAGACCTATCTTTTTGCGTATTCGTTTGACTGATGTGCTTAAAATGCCTCCTTATGCTAAGTATATGAAAGATATTGTTACAAATAAAAGAAAGATACATCAAGCTGAAATTTCCACCATGCTTGCTAATTACACTTTTAAGGGTGGAATACCAAAGAAACTTGGAGGCCCAGGAGTACCAACTATACCATGCTCCATTAAAAGAAACTATGATAAAACTGCTATATTTGATCTTGGAGCCGGTGTTAGTGTTATGCCTTTCTCTTTATATCGTAGACTTGAAGTGAATAAGTTGACACCTACTGAAATCTCTTTGCAAATGGGTGATAAATCAATTGCTATACCCATCGGTATTTGTGACGATGTGCCTGTTGTGGTTGCAAATGTTACTATCTTAACGGACTTTGTTATTCCTGATATTCCCAAGGACGATAATATGTCGATCATCCTTGGTAGACCCTTTTTGAATACTGCAGGGGTAGTTATTGATTGCAAGAAAGGCAATGTCACTTTTCATGTTAATAGTAATGAGCATATAGTACATTTTCTGAAGAAACAACCTCAAGTTCATAGTATTAATTCAGTTGGAAAAATTTCAACTATTACTATTGGAGGTTTTGAATTCCCTTTTCCTACCGTCAAGAAGAAATACGACATTCTTCTTGTTGGGGACATGCATATCCCCATTAAGGTAACCTAGTGTTATTCGAAAGTTCTCTGGTTTCATGTCATTCGGAAAAAGTTTGTTAATAAGACTTGATCAACGTTGTTAATGGATTCCTTTTGATGGGCACGAGATGGATGAATTTAGAAAGCACGGCCTTCTGTACCTACTTTTTACTTTATGTTAATTAGGTCAAATAAAGCAAAAATAGTATTTTCTGTCTGTTTTTTGAATTATCCATGAAATAAAAAATGTCCCAAAAAGAAAAGTTCTCCAAATGCCCTGAAAATTTAGTATGATATTTTATAGAATATTTGAGAATTTCTAGCACTAAACATGCACCAGGGGGATGCACCAGTGGGCCACAAGGGTTGAGGGTGTGCCCAGGGATAAAGCAAAAATAGTATTTTCTGTCTATTTTCTGAATTATCCATGAAATAAAAAATGTCCCAAAAATAAAAGTTCTCTAAATGCCCTGAAAATTTAGTATGATTTTTTATAGAATATTTGAGAATTTCTGGCACTAAACATGCACCAGGGGGATGCACTAGATGGAAACAAGGGTGGAGGGTGCGGCCCCTGCCTTGTGGGTCCCCTTCACTTATTCCAGAAAAAATCACCCCGTAGCTCAAACCCGTGTTCTTGCTCATATTGCTGCCATTTTCGATCTCCTTACTCAAAGCTCCATTCACAAAACTGCTTTGGGGGATTGTTCTTTGGTATGTGACTCCTCCAATGGTCCAATTAGTTTTTGTTCTTGTGCTTTATTTATTACAAATTTTTGCTGCTGTGGTGACCTTGTTCTTGAGCTTGCATGTCAAATTTATATGGTCCAAAGTAGTTTTGGATGCATGATATAGCCTCTAGACACTTGTAGGAGCAGTTGCTATCAATTTTGTTGAGTTTGGTTCACTTTTATTTTGAGTCACTAAAAATTTCAGAAATTTTTCAGAGGAAGAAAAATGTCTAGGAAAATGCACCATGGTGGTTCTTCGAGGAAGCAAGCACCGAGGCTCACGATACATGAGCCGGACCTTGAACCACCAAGGGAAGATTAAGTGCGGCCTTGTGAATGGCCGTCAGATGAATTCATGGTTCATGCAGGTTTCAAGGATGAGTTTGATGCATACGTACAAAATGCTGGCCTTTAGGACTTCGTGTCAGACAAGTGTCGACAATACTATTACCTCACCGATTCCTTTGTGCGGAGGTTTCCATTTGCATCTAAGTGCAATACTCATGCTGTTTTATTTGATCTTTATGATGAATCGTAAACCATGGACCTTGAGTATTTTAATACTGCTTGCAAAATCTCACAGAGGGACCTTCTTAGTGAGCCTCACAAAACCGAATACAATGATTTCCTTGCTATCATCACTATGGGAGAAACTAGAAATATCACACAAGCTACCATAGGGAGCATTCACTTTCCTGCCATACATTATTTTTCTCTCTTCATAGGTAGATGCATCAATGGTAAGCATGAGCATTGCCACCTTTGTGTTCCAGATCTTAGTGTCCTCAAGTGTGCGGTGTTGGGTGATAAGCGTTATAACTTGGGGGCCATTATTGCGAGGAGGTTACATCTTAATGCTAAGAATGGAGATTTATTTGGTTGGATTTATGCAACTCGTTTAGCTAATTATCTTGGTATACCCATTAGAGGGAATGACATTGAGTTGCCTCCTGCTTTTCTAGATTATAATGCTATGGTACGCTATTAGTTTCTTGAGAGGAACGAATAGTCCCTCCATCCCTGACTAATCTTTGACAGACGGCGTGATGTCCATGTTACCCTTCCTGCTCCTTCCTTCTTTAACTTTCAGGCAAAAGGGATATATTTTATAACTAGAGAGGAGGCTGTTGGATTTCGGGTTCCGGCAAAACCCTTGATGTTCGAACACTGGAGTGCGCACAAAGATCTCCCCCCTCTCTAGCTCGCACACTCTACGATCTCACGGCCTAGCTCGACGGACCCAAAGAACATGAGACACAAGATTTATACTGGTTCGGGCCACCGTTGTGGTGTAATACCCTACTACAGTGTGGTGTGGTGGATTGCCTCTTGGGCTAAGGATGAACAGTACAAGGGAAGAACAGCCTCACGAGGAGAGGTGTTCTTGGAGTGCTTGTGTGATTCAAGATCAGAATCAGATCTCCCCGATCAGATGCCTCCCTATGGTGGTGGCTAGTCATATTTATAGAGGCCCTGGTCCTCTTCCCAAATATTTAGCGGGAAGGGATCCCACAACGGCCAAATTAGAAGGGAGACAAGTTGGGTGGTCTTCGCCCGCCAAAGGCTCTGGTGGTGACGCCGTCTTGGGCTCCACGATGACCTCTGTCTTGCCGTCCTGCTGGTCTTGGTCTTGTTGCACCGATATGGAACCCTTTGCCTGATGCCTCGAGACTCCTCGCCCGCGCTTGCCCCTTTAGCACCAAAGAGGAAACAAGGACGCTGCGCGCACTGGCGCCCGCCTGGTTTCAATCGTCATGGCTTACGTCACAGGAACCTCACGAGGTGTCCCTTGCCTTGATCTCTCCGCCCCTCGCTGGCCAGCCTGGTGAGGCCGCCCCTGAGAAGGTCTTGCGTCATCCTCCTTGCAAGGGTCTTGAGTGTTTGCTGGTGAAGATGGGATGTATGGGGCTACTGGTGGAGCCACGTTGCGAGCCGCAGGCAGGCAAGTCTGGGGACCCCCGTTCCCAGAACACCGACAATAGCCCCCGGACCCAAGGCGCGCTCGGGCTTGGCTTCGAGGCGGCAAGCGCGGAGCTCCGCAGGCCCCATCAGCCTGCGGCCGCGGTTGGCAAATGGCGACTGATTGGACATGGGCGTCTCCGCTTCATCCTCGACAACTGCCCGACTGACAAAAGGCCGGTGCAGGGAACGCTCGCCTTCATTGCCTTCCTTCGCCTTGCTCCAAATCGCCTCTCCTGCTCCTCACTTCCGAAATCTCCAGATCTACTCCGATCTCCTTCCGAGCTTCTGACCAATGGCGCCCCGAAAGCCCAAGGTTGATTCGCGCCCGCCTGGTATGAGCCGGCTCTGGAGGCGCCTAATGTCTCGGCGAAGAACCTCGCCGCCATGCGCCCGCTGACGGCAGGGGAGAACAACGAGAAGGGGGGACCGAGCTCCGAGCTGGCTCCGCCGTGCCCGAAGCTCCGAATAGCTCTTTCTACCCCTTCTTCATGAGCAGCGTCGTCGCCGGCCTTGTTCCCCCTTCTCCGACTTCTTCTACGTGGTCCTTCGACACTACGGTTTACAGGCTCTTCATCTCCATCCCAACTCCGTTCTTCTCTTGTCCATCTTTGCCTTTTACTGTGAGGCGTACGTCAGGGTGATGCCGTCCGTGGCACTGCTATGCCACTTCTTCTACCTCCGGATCAACGTCGGCCACACCCCGGGGTGCACCAACTTCATCGTAGCCGGCAAGGCTAACACGATTTCGAAGACCGAGAAGAAGGCCGATGGATTTAGGTGCAAGTGGGTTATGATGGATGCCAAGTGTGTCCATCCACGGCTGAAGCTGCCGACGGGGATGCCCCAGCCCGATGAGGGGTGGTCCCGCGTGAAGCTTACTGACGACCGGGCGAAGTTGGTGCTGGAGAAGATGAACGCCGACCTGAGGCCGGGCAGCGCAAAGGCGACGAAACTGACGGGGGCTATTGAGGGAGTCCTTGACTAAGGGGTCCTCGGGCATCCGACCCATTATCCTTTGGGCCGGACTGACGGGCTGTGAAGACATGAAGGCCGAAGACTGCACCGTGTCCGGATTGGACTCTACTTGGCGTCGAAGGCAAGCTTGGCGATCGAAGATTCCTTCTTATGTAACCGGCTCCATGTAAACCCTAGATCCCCTCGGTGCCTATATAAACCGAAGGGGGTAGTCCGGAAAGGACACCACATATACTCATTACCATAGGCTAGACTTCTAGGGTTTAGTCATTACGATCTCGTGGTGGATCAACTCTTGTACTACTCATATTCATCAAGATCAATCAAGGAGGAAGTAGGGTATTACCTCCATAGAGAGGGCCCGAACCTGGGTAAACATTGTGTCCCTTGTCTCCTATTACCATCGACCCTAGATGCACAGTTCGGGACCCTTTACCCGAGATCCGCCGGTTTTGACACCGACATTGGTGCTTTCATTGAGAGTTCCACTATGCCGTCGACAAAAGGTTCGATGGCCCCCTCAATCATCAATAATGACGCTGTCCAGGGAGGAAGGTTCCTCCCTGGACAGACCTTCGTATTCGGCGGCTTCGTACTACAGGCCAACTCGCTTGGCCATCTGGAATAGATCGATAGCCATGCCCCTGGCCATCAAGTCAGATTCAATAGCTTGAACTATGCCACGGACATCCTTGGAGACCTAACCTCCAAGGAATTTGAGCCTGCGGCGATCTCTCCTCCTTATCCCGATGAACGTGACTTAAATCTATCATCGAATCACGCCCAGGAGATGTTTCCTGTGGCTGCGGTGACCTTAGAGCTGAAGCAGATCGAGCCATCCGAGGCCTCAGAGTCCGCGGCGCTGGAGCCGCACATGGACTCGACGCCCCGCAATATTCGCTTTAACGGAACTGTAGACTCGTCTCCGGCTATAAGTTCCGGACTGCGTATGCCCGCGGACACTGAGCTAGATTAGTTATCGATCTTCAAGTTCAGCGCCGCTGACGTTTTCCAGCACTCGCCTTTGGGTGACGTGCTAAAATCTTTAAATAATCTGTCGTTGGAAAAGGACTCCCAGCCGAACTATGTCCGATTCGAGCTAGAAACGGATGATGAGGAATTTTGCTTCCCACCCGCCACCCACTTCATAGCCACCGTCGATGACTTAACCGACGTGCTTGACTATGGCTCCGAAAACATCGACGGCATGGACAACGATGCTGACAAGGAGCAAGGCCAAGACCCACCATTCACTAGACGTTGGACGGCTACCTCCTCATACGACGTGTACATGGTTGATACACCTAAAGGATCTGGCGACGACAAAGAAGAGCCGGATGCGAACAAAACCTCCGAGACACAGTCCAAGCGCTGACAGCCCAAACGCCGCCCTAAGCCCCGTCGCTCAAAGGACGGCATCACTGGAACCAGAGAAAATAGTACTCTGGGTGACACCGAAAACAGCGAGGACCACGTCGGGGCTACATCCGAACAGGAACATGACAGCAGGCAAGAAAACACTAACAAACAGGCCATAGAAGATGACCCGGAGGATGATAGTTACCGTCCACCCTCCGAGGAGGAGACAAGCCTTGGCAACAAAGACTTCATCGTGCATGAGGATCCTCTCGAGCAGGAGCGCTTCAAGCTTCAGCTCATAGCCACTGCAAGGAGCCTGAAAAAGAAACAACAACAGCTTCAAGCTGAACAAGACCTGCTCATCAACAGATGGACTGACGTCCTGACAGCCGAGGAATACGGCCTCAACCGCCCAGCCAAGAGCTACCTGAAACGTAGACTGCTACCTCAATTCGACGAGGAGGCACCGGAGCATATATATCCCTCGCGTAATGGGGATCGACCACCACATGGTCGGGACAGGGCAGTGGAACGACCAACCCGCAGTCGAGATAAAGCGGCAACTCAGGCCGAACAGCAGACCGCCCCACCACCCCATCGAAATAGGGATGGAAGAGTCTGGGGCCATATGTATGACCTCCGACAGACCCTGGATAGTAGAGCAGGGCACACAAGATCGATCTATGGATCATGAGGACGTGCCTCGAGGCGTGACGAAGGCTACGTATTCGGACGTGACAAACCTAACCATGTTCGAGCCGAATGCCATAGACGGACTCCTTTAGAGCTCCGCCACGATGTAGCCCGATATAGAGGCGCCGCACACCCACTCTCCTTCACAGATGAAGTACTGGATCATGAATTCCCCGAGGGGTTCAAGCCCGTCAATATCGAATCATACAACGACACAACCGATCCTGCAGTATGGATCAAGGATTTCATTCTCTACATCCACATGGCCCGAGGAGACGACCTCCACGCCATCAAATACCTCCCATTAAAACTCAAAGGACCAGCTCGACACTGGTTAAATAGCCTTCCTGAGAACTCAATCGGCAGTTGGGAGAACATGGAAGAGGCTTTCCTCGACAACTTCCAAGGAACTTATGTACGGCCACCATATGTCGATGACCTAAGCCACATAGTTCAACAACCCGGAGAATCGGCCAGAAAATTCTGGACTAGGTTCCTAACCAAAAAGAACCAGATCGTCGACTGCCCGGACGCCGAGGCCCTAGCAGCCTTCAAACACAGCATCCGGGACGAATGGATAGCATGCCATCTCGGACAAGAAAAGCCGAAGTCAATGGCAGCCCTTACAGCACTCATGACCCGCTTTTGTGCAGGCGAGGACAGCTGGCTGGCTCGTAGCAAAAACACAGCCAGCAAGGCAGGCCCTATAGAGGCCAAGAACAACACCGGCAAGCTCCGATGCAATAGACACAAACGCAGAAGCAATGGCTACAACACCGAAGACACCGCAGTCAACGCTAGATTAAGTGGCTGCAAGTCCGGCCAACGGAAGAAACCCTACAAAAAAACAACGAAGGACCTTCCAGCCTGGACCGCATACTCGACCGCCCATGCCAAATTCACGGCACCCCAGATAAACAAGCCAATCATACCAACAGGGATTGTTGGGTCTTGAAGCTGGCTGGCAAGTTAAATGCCGAAAACAAAGAAAAGGGATCACAAAGCGAGGACGAGGATGAAGAGCCCCGGCAGCCGAACACCGGGGGACAGAAGAAATCCCCCCAGTCAAAACGGTGAACATGATATACGCCACGCACATCCCCAGAAAGGAGCGTAAACGAGCACTCAGGGACGTCTACGTGGTAGAGCCAGTCGCCCCAAAGTTCAATCCGTGGTCATCATTTCGGATCACCTTCGATCGACGAGATCATCCGATTAGTATCCGCCATGGCGGTTTGGCCGCACTAGTCCTGGACCTAATCATCGATGGATTCCACCTAACACGAGTCCTAATGGATGGCAGAAGCAGCCTCAACCTGCTGTATCTGGATATAGTACGGAAGATGGGCATTAATCCCTCGCGAATCAAACCAACAAAGACTACCTTTAAAGGAGTCATACCACGTGTAGAGGCCCGCTGTACGGGCTCAATCACGCTAGAGGTGGTCTTCGGTTCTCCGCACAACTTCCAAAGCAAAGAGTTAATCTTCGATATCGTCCCCTTCCGCAGCGGCTACCACACACTGCTCGGACAAACCGCATTTGCTAGATTTAACGCAGTCCACACTAAGCTTATCTCAAGCTCAAGATGCTCGGTCCACGCGTGGTCATAACAGTCAATGGCAATACGGAACGCTCCCTCCGAACAGAGGAGCAGACCGTCGCCCTAGCAGATGAAGCACAGAGCAGCCTGCTCAAGCAGCATTACAACCCAGCTGCCGAGCCCCTGGACACTATCAAGTGGGTCCGGACTACACTGCAACAGGACAGCGCGGCTCGTCAAGAGCTCGACTAGCAATTCGGCCTCCGTCCTAGCCCCAATACAGTAGTGGAATTCGTACCACGCGTACACAATTATGCACTCAAAATTCCATGGACATCGACGGAGGCACGAGATAACCCGGGGTCTACAATCCGGCCAGACCGATCCCAGACACACATACTTTTACTTATTTTTCTTGTTTCAGGCACCCTTTTCCGCGGGCCTGATGTGAAGTCCTTTAGAAGGACTGAAATACAACGGAGGCAAGCAACACAGGTGTGCAGGGTAACCTTTATACGTTCTTCTTGACGGTATTCATACTTATTTCTTAGGACCCGCACGCTGCGCCCCATTGATGCTGGCATGTTAAATGGCCGGATACTTCTCGCACCATCTGTACAAGATACGCCTTGACGTATCCATCCAGTTATAATAAAATGGTTCGTGGCCCAGTTCCTGTGGTTTTCGCTGCTTACTTCGTTCTTATTTTCGATTCGCTTATTTGCTGCATCGACACTCTTTTATGTTTAATATTCGCCAGGGGCTACCTGTCGCCCCATAATATGGCAGCACAGTCCGAACACTTTTTATATATGTTCGGCACCCCAAATTTAGCATTATATGCGTTGGCTCCGAATCATGTCTTTGGTCAATAGTTGGGTTGCCCGGCTCCTGTGCTTGCTACCCTACGTTCCGCTCCATCGGCTAGGGTAGTAAAGGGAGAACTACTGCAATTGTGCCCTGGCTTTGACCAGACGAGCACCTCAGTAGAGAAAGCCGAAAACTTACTGTCATGATGTGGCGAGAGCTGGTCAGCTACTCGAGGGTTACAAATCGTTGGAGATTTTTTCCGCGTTACGCGAGAGATTGGAACTTCCCGATCATATGCTGACAGTACCATGGATTAAACCAGGGGCTGCTCCCATGCTTTATTATAAAACTCCTATGGCTAAGTGATGGCGATAAAGCCATAAAGTCTGATTGCCTTGTTCGTTGCGCTAAACAACTCCTTCAAGGACCATGTAATTGGATCAAGATTGTTTAGATTCCATCCCAAACACCGCCGTACTATCTACGTGAGGGCAGAAGCCGACGACTAGCCAACCTTCAGATTACACACAACACGGCCGCACAGGAGGAAACAATTCAAAGCATAATAAAATTACTTTACAAAAACTGGCTTTGTTCCCATAATACAAGACAAAGGCAACATGAATACATTTATTCAAATACAATGTCCTGTGAACATTGCGCCGCTACAAGTCGAGACCCTTCTACACCATCCTCGAAATATCGCTCGGGTGTGCGGTGCTCCTTGCCCTCCGGCGGCCCGCTGGCGACTTCAACAGCGTTCATCTTTGCCCACCACATCTTGCAGCGAGCGAAGGCCATACGGGCACCTTCAATACAGAAGGAGCGCTCGATAACGTCCAGCCGAGGACAAGCATCCACCATCCGCCTCACGAGTCCGAAGTAGCTACTAGGCATAGCTTCGGCTGGCCACAGCCAGATTATCACATCCTTAATGGCTAGTTCGGCCACCCTATGCAGCTCCACCAGTTGTTTCAGCTGATCGGTGAAGGACACAGGATGCTCTGGTGCCGCATACTGCGACCAGAAGAGCCTCTCCGAAGAACCTCCTCCTTCGGCTTTTAACTTCATGGCGTCTGATACACTGCGTGGAAAATCCGCAAAAGCCCCTGGGATCTCCGAACCCGGGTTAGTAAAAGACACGGCTTCTCCGCATACTTGCTTTTCATCTTAAATGCCTTACCCGCTGTGATCTTCTTGGCCTCCCGGGTCTCCTGGAGGGCGGCCTGGGCCTCATTCCGTGCGGTCTCTGCGCTCTGACGAGCCTTGGTGAGTTCGGTCCCTCGCACCGATGCATCATGCTCCAAGGCCTCGCATTTTTTCACCGCATCTTGGAGCTCCTGGTGGACTTTTTTGACCCGGGCATTTAGCTTCTTACGGGCGGCTTGCTGCTGGACAGCCTGCGCCTCGGCCTCGCCCAAGGCCTTCCTCAGGGCCTCGACTTCGGTCGCGGCTCTTGCACATATCAAAATACCACTGTCAATATACATCATTTATCCCTTCCCGAACATATAGCAAGTCGTTCCTCACCTTGCTTCTCTTGGAGCTGAACCTTCACCTCGCCGAGCTCGTTCTCGGTCCGCTCTAGCCTCCGCTTCAGCTCGGAGACCTTGGCAGCATGCGAGGTCACGGCCAACAGGGAAGCCTGCTTATCAATACATATTTAGTCAGCCTCTTATAATTAAGGATTGATCCCCTGTCCGGTCCTCCTTGCCGAACACCAGACAGCGTCTCAGGGGCTACAGACTATACAGTTTTTTCTCTTTTCTTACCTCAAAACCTGTTAACAAGCTGCTGCAGGCTTCATTTAGTCCGCTCTTGGCGGACTAAACCTTCTCGACCACCTCACCCATAAGGATACGGTGCTTGTCCATAATGGAGGCGCTTTGTAGCGCCCCCATCAGGTCATCTAGTGCTCCTGGATGGACAGGAGCCACCGGTGGAAGTGAAGCACCCCCCTCCTTCAAAGGGGACTGCTTGCCCAATTCTGGAGCCATATGGGTCTCCGGAATCGTATTCGGCTGAGGGCCTAACTGGATATGACCCTCTTCGCCAGTCTCCATGGGGATTGACTCCCCCATGTGTCCGACAGTGGAGGTCCCGCCTTGTGGCGCCTCCCGGACAACGTCCTGGGGTCCTCCCTTCAGAGCGGTCCTCCGGGATAACACTTCGGTGTCATCCCTGGCCCCGGGGGAGTAAGTAGGCGGTGGTGACATGCTCACCATCTCCGATGGAGCCAACGAACCTCTAGATGAGGATCGCTGGATAAGGTCACGGCCGGACTGCAATAGTGTGGATTAACCATGTTAAAATAATAAAAAGAAAGGGTTGGATATGCGCATAAATAAGCCATGTCACTTAAGATGCGGCCTGGGGCCTAGTACGGGGGTGACGTGCTGGACTACTATCAGCATCCCACGTGGTGTTGACCGCTGGGGCGCCCTTCCCCTTTTTGGGCGCTTGCACCTCCAGATGTGTTGAGGCCACACTTTTCTTCTTCTTCTCCTCGGGAGGAGGGTTGTTTTCCTCCTCCTCCTCATCTTCCTCGTCGTTGTCCTCAGGGACAGAGGAATGGGCCTCGTCGTCTTCGGACGCCGCGTCCAAAGTGCCCTTGCGACGGGGTCCGCTCTTGGCCCCCTTGGCTTTCTTCTTAGCCTTCTTCTCCGGCGTCGTATATGGCGCCGACACCAGCATCTTCGCTAGGCGCGAGATGACTGGTTCTTCGGGCAATGGAGTCGGACACTGGATCCGCTTCGCCCTCTCCACCCAGTCCTGAGGAAGCAATACTAAAGTCTCAGACATCATCCTCGAAACATTTAAGTTGGGAATACATCAAAAGTAACATACCTCACTGGCGGGGCGGTTACAATTGTGACCATAGTCTGAGTTCATGGCCGGTGGCCTCTCGTTGCCCTTAAAGAGCAACTTCTAGGCCCCTTCGTGAGAAGTATCGAAGAGCCTTTTCAGGGTCTGGTGCTTCCTCAAATTGAATTCCCACTGGCACGGAAGAATCCGGCGGATTAGCATCTCCTGGATAACGTCGACGAGTTTGATGTCCTTGGTCACCATGCTTTCAACGCGCGTCTGCAGTGCTATCAGCTCGTCAGGTGCACACCAGTCCGGACTCTTCTCGACACAGGAGGTGAGTCGCATTGGAGCGCTAGGGCGGAATTCAGCAGCAACGGCCCAGGTGGTGCCGCGAGGTTCTGTAATATTGAACCACTGCTTCTGCCATTCCTTTACTGTCTCAATAAAGGTGCCTTTGGGCCATGAGACGTTGGATAGCTTGCTCGCCATGGCCCTTCCGCACTCCGCGTGCTGTCCCTCCACCACCTTCGGCTTCACGTTGAAGACTTTGAGCCACAACCCGAAGTGGGTATGGACGCGGAGGAAGGCCTCGCACACGACAATGAATGCCGAAATGTTGAGGAAGGAATTCGGGGACAGATCATGGAAATCTATCCCATAGTAGTACATCAGCCCGCGGATGAAAGGGTGGAGTGGAAACCCTAGCCCGTGGAAGAAATGGGGGATGAATACCACCCTCTTTGTGGGCTCCGGCGTCGGGACAACTTGTCCCTCGGCTGGCAGATGATGGGCGATCTCCTTCGCCAAATATCTGGCCGCCCGGAGCTTAGTAATGTCCTCCTCCTTGACGGAGGAGACCATCCACTTGTCCTAACCACCAGATCTGGACATGGTTGCTTGAGTGGAAAGGAGATGAGAGCTTGGGCGTTGGAGCTCGAGATCGGAAAGGCGAAGACAGAGAGAGAGAGCGTGAGGAGAGGAAGAGGGAATCCTTATCCCCTTATAAAGGCAGAAAATATTAAACGCCTCCTCACTTGCCTTAGGATTTGCCTGATCCCTAGGGTTGTATAAATGGCACGGTTGGGTTACCCATGCCCGCATTGATGAGAATCCCGCAATAAGGGGACCCGATCTCTAGATGTGCCAGTAGCAACCATGCCTCGTAGCGTGGATTGGCTGAAGAAAAACGGTTCGAAATTATAACCGGACAAACGCGATGTCGTGTTGAAAAAAAGGCTGTCAACAGATTTGATTTGTGCAAATATTATATTATTCTCTCTGCGGTTGTGTATGGTGTACGTAACAGGTCAAGATACTATCATTACATCTAAAGACTATCTTGGAGTTCAGAGAAAAGGGGAATCCGCCTTGCAATTCCGAAGAAAATCTGCATGCCGGACTCCTCGTCATTGAAAGCCGAGTTCAGGGGCTACTGAGGTAGTCCTGGACTAAGGGGTCCTCGGGCGTCCGACCCATTATCCTTTGGGCCAGACTGATGGGCTGTGAAGACATGAAGGACGAAGACTGCATCGTGTCCGGATTGGACTCTACTTGGCGTGGAAGGCAAGCTTGGCAATCGAAGATTCCTTCTTATGTAACCAGCTCCATGTAAACCCTAGATCCCCTTGGTGCCTATATAAACCGAAGGGGATAGTTTGAAAGGACACCACATATACTCATTACCATAGGCTAGACTTCTAGGGTTTAGTCATTACGATCTCGTGGTAGATCAACTCTTGTAATACTCATATTCATCAAGATCAATCAAGCAGGAAGTAGGGTATTACCTCCATAGAGAGGGCCCAAACCTGGGTAAACATCATGTCCCCTGTCTCCTGTTACCATCGATCCTAGACGCACAGTTCGGAACCCCCTACCCGAGATCCGCCGGTTTTGACATCGACAGCTATGCTCCTGAAGGAATTCTTGGCCAAGCGGGTGGCTCCTCTCCAGGCGCGCATGCACCCCTATGGATGCTTGTGGATGAAGAAGACAAGCTCCACTTGAGTCCGAAGGCCTTGTCCGACGAGGAGCTGGCTGTGGCACTCCGTCTCCTGGTCGGAGACAACCAAGAGTATCCGCCGAATCCCCACGCTCCCAGGTTCCTCCGAAAGGACGGGGCACAGGTCGTGGCCGCCATGCCCACCTTTGACGGGCGCGGCCTGGTGCCGCCAGCGCCTTCTGAGGTTCCTGTGGTGACGGCGACGGTGGACGTGTCTTCTGGTGATTCCCGCAGGGACGAAGAGGAGGAGGAGGACGAGGAGCGCGACTCAGAGGCAACCCCCGAGGAGATGGGGGAGACATCCCCCTTGCGCAAGGCCGACATCCTCCGCCTCCTGCCTGACGACGATGGCGAGGCTGGCATCTTCCCGGAGAAGGGGGAGCCGCCCGTGGTTCCGACAAAGGGTAGGTCGGCGCTGCTCTCCCGGGACGACGCTCCTGGCTCACCGCCGCCTGGAGCTTCTTCTGGCCCAGCTGCTGCCCCTGCTTCTGCTCCCGGAGCTGGCGTGCCCGTGATATGTCTCCAATGTATCTATAATTTTTGATTGCTCCATGCTATATTATCTACTATTTTTGACATTATTGGGCTTTATTATCCACTTTTATATTAATTTTGGGACTAACCTATTAACCGGAGGCCCGGCCTAGAATTGCTTTTTTTTTGCCTATTTTAGGGTTTCGAAGAAAAGGAATATCAAACGGAGTCCAAACGGAATGAAACCTTCAGGAACGTGATTTTCTCAACGAATAAGACCCAGGAGACTTGGACCCTACGTCAAGGCACAAGAGAAGAGGCCACAAGGTAGGGGGGCACGCCTACCCCCTAGGCCTGCCCTCCACCCTCATGGGCCCCCTATTGCTCCACCGACATACTCCTTCCTCCTATATATACCTACGTACCCCAAACGATCAAATACGGAGCCAAAACCCTAATTCCACCACCGCAACTTTCTGTATCCACGAGATCCCATCTTGGGGCCTATTCCGGAGCTCCGCCGAAGGGGGCATCGATCATAGAGGGCTTCTACATCAACACCATAGCCTCTCCGATGAAGTTTGAGTAGTTTACCTCAGACCTACGGGTCCATAGTTATTAGCTAGATGGCTTCTTTTCTCTTTTTGGATCTCAATACAATGTTCTCCCCCTCCCTTGTGGAGAACTATTCGATGTATTCTTCTTTTTGCGGTGTGTTCGTTGAGACCGATGAATTGTGGGTTTATGATCAAGTCTATCTATGAATAATATTTGAATCTTCTCTGAATTCTTTTATGCATGATTGGTTATCTTTGCAAGTCTCTTCGAATTATCAGTTTGGTTTGGCCTACTAGATTGATCTTTCTTGCAATGGGAGAAGTGCTTAGCTTTGGGTTCAATCTTCCGGTGTCCTTTCCCAGTGACAGTAGGGGCAGCAAGGCACGTACTATATTGTTGCCATCGAGGATAACAAGATGGGGTTTTCTTCATATTGCATGAGTCTATCCATCTACATCATGTCATCTTGCTTAAGGCGTTACTCTATTTTTAACTTAATACTCTAGATGCATGCTGGATAGCGGTCGATGAGTGGAGTAATAGTAGTAGATGCAGGCAGGAGTCGGTCTACTTGTCTCGGACGTGATGCCTATATACATGATCATACCTAGATATTCTCATAACTATGCTCAATTCTGTCAATTGCTCAATAGTAATTTGTTCACCCACCGTAGAATACTTATGCTCTCGAGAGAAGCCACTAGTGAAACCTATGGCCCCCGGGTCTATCTTTATCATATTGATCTCCTACTACTTAATTATTTCCTTTTTTATTTACTTTGCCTTGACTTTACTTTGCATCTTTATCACAAAAAATACCAAAAATATTATCTTATCATATCTATCAGATCTCACTCTCGTAAGTGGCCTTATAGGGATTGACAACCCCTATTTGCATTGGTTGTGAGGATTTATTTGTTTTGTGCAGGTACGAGGGACTCGTGCGTAGCCTCCTACTGGATTGATACCTTGGTTCTCAAAAACTGAGGGAAATACTTATGCTACTTTGCTGCATCATCCCTTCCTCTTCAGGGAAAACCAACACAGTGCTCAAGAGGTAGCAGCCCGCGCCTCGGGCCACGAAGCTCTCCGGTTTCAAGCTCCCAAAGCGGAGGGACTATGCCGCGGTGGACCAGTAAGTGTTCTCGCCTTGCCTTGTTCTTGCTTATCATGCTTGTCCTTGACTCTTCTTCTTCGTTGCGCAACTAGGCCGACACCTGCGGCGAAGAGGAGAAGGGAGGGCGAGGTGGTGCTGCTTGAGCCCAGATCGCCTCCTGCGGCCGCACCCCTCTCCATGAGTAAAGACGGAGAAGGTGCTCATGCTTTTCTAGCCCGATCATCCTCGCGAGGCTGGGTTGAGCATCCTCGGGAGGGGTCAGCCCCCGAGGCCCCGCCGGCTCCGGAGGTGTTAGCGTCCGGCTCGGGCGCTGGGGTCCCCGAGGCTCAGGAGCCTCTGGCCTCCCTGGCCATGGTGACGACGTCGCCTCCTCCTCCTTCTGCTGCACTGCTGACCCCAGGTTCCTCCGCCTCTCCTAACATCCTGGAGCGGGCTCTTTCCGCGATGGCCCTGCTGCGAGAAGACCATCCGGGCTCCGACCATCGCCTGGTGGCCGGACGCCTGGAACTGGTTTCCGGCTGGCTGCATTCCGACGCATCCGTCCGGGTGGCACTGAGCCAAGTTGCTGCTAACTCTAGGAAGGATAGGGAGGCCGTTGCCCAGGCTGTGGCCGCCCGCGAGGTGGCGCTGAAGGATGCCGAAGCCGCCTAGGACCGCTGCCGGTCGCTGGCGGCCGAGCTGGAGACCGTGCGGAGGGAGCGTGCGAATGAAGCCCGAGACCACAAAGAGGAGTAGGAGAGGATGAACGCCCGAGAGGACGCCGTCAAGGATCACGACGCCGAACTGAAGCAGTTGGCGAAGGTGCAGGCCATGGAGCGCGGCTGGCTGGAAGAGATGGAGCAGAAGCTGAAGGAAGAGAAGGCCGAGCTCGACGCCAAGGCGAAGGTCCTGACTGAGGACCGCACGGCCTTCAAGCTCCTTGAAGAGAAGGCTCGGACGACGCTGAAGACGCTCTACAAGAAGGGCTTCGAGGAGCCGCTGGTTGCCGACGATGGGGGCCCCAACCAGCTGATTCCTTTTCTGGTTGATGCGATTGAGGACGTCGTGAGCGGCATCGGCCCCATGGCAGAGGGAGAAGCCCGCATTCTCTCCTCGGCCATGCTAACGCGCGTCTTTAGCCATCTGCACCTTCGCGATCCCGCTGCCCGCCTTGACGAGCTGCTGGAGCCTGTGAAAGACGAGCATTACGAGGCCGCTGTTGCAGCTGTGAAGGGTCAGGTAGAGGCCCTACTAAAGAGGTTCCGCGCCTTCGCTCCTGCGCCGCCGACCGGCGGTGATACCGATCCCGCAACTCCGGCTGGTGGTGCAAGTGATGGCGATGCCGTTGGAGAAGAAGCATCTCTTGCAGGCGACGGCGGCGTCCAGGGATGACGAGGCGACCTGCTGATGGCTCCTTTCCTGTTTTAACTTCTGAAGTATGCACCATGCCTCGTGGAGGCGTTAAACTCTCGTTTGATTTCAGGGGAACAATATGTCCTGTAATATTTGCTTTGAGATTCTGTCATTTCCTTTCTATTTGCTTTATGTTCTATGTCGGCAGGGCCCGACCCCGCGCATACCTCAGCCGCCATTGGGCCGACCGAATCACTAGGATGGACCAAGGAGTGAGGGGCTACGGGATCAGTTAGGCTCCTGAGTCGCGATGCTCAGGAGTCCCCCTTGACGCGCAAATAGCTTATAAAAAGGAGATCTGGGAGTAGGTCTAGTGTTCTACGTCGGCAGGGCCCGACCCCGTGCATACCTCAGCCACCATTGGACCGGCCGGATCACTAGGACGGACCAAGGAGTGAGGGGCTACGTGGTCAGTTAGGCTCCTGAGTCGCGATGCTCAGGAGTCCCCCTTGACGTTCAAATGACCTTCGTACCTTGGCTCCACTTGGTGGGTCGCACGACGACCAGGTCCAAGGGACCTGGCAGGGTGGCGTACTCTTGGGCGTGACCCGAGCGCAACCCCCGTGCCCAGCCCCCTCGCGCGACTCTCCTGAGGGGAGGTGTTGCGATGAGGCTGGACACCGAGCTCAGAGGCTCCCTGTGGTTGATGCGGCCATGAGGCCGCCCCCAGTTGTTTATCAATAGGACGGACCATGGCGCTTCCGCACTTGCACGGGCATAGCTGCTCCTCGGTAGTGTCGACTACCAGCACGGATCATGGTGCTTCCACTGGTACGTGGGAGGGGACTCCCTACTACGGAGAGCCCCCGGGGCATGTACAGCCCCGCCCTGACACATGGCTTGCACGACAGGGCTAGACGAGGTGTATCCGGGCACTCGTGAGCCAGCGCGGGACTCACGAGGCCCTACCTCAAGGCGGGTTGCGCCTAGTCTTGGTTCTTGATGGCTGCGGCATTCCTGCGAGATGGTTAGACAACCCGCGCCGAGTGGATTTCCTGAGGCTATCGCACGATAAGGCCAAGCACCAACAACCCCAGGAGGTGACATGAACGGGGCCAGCCCGCCAGACAGAGCTCACCTGTTGGATTTATCGACACTGCAGGGACGGGCCTGAGCACATACACCGTGCCTAGCCTTCTTATGTGAAGGGTCCTGAAGAAAGACAGTCAGTGCGCGGCTCCCATGGTGGGTGACAATCAAGCAGGTGATAACCATAGATAGATTATGCATGAAAAGCAACTAGCTTAGGTAAATGCGAGAATGATACATGCCACTGGGCTGGACCCGAGCGGCCTGGGGTTGATGCAGCCCGAGGGGCCCTCCCAGCAAAGTGAACTGATGATGCAAGCAAATACATGTCACAGGGACGGACACACACGGCCTGGGGGTGATGCAGCCCAAGGGGCGCTCCCAACTGAATGAACTTGGAAAGATATCACCTGGTTTGTGTGCCGAAGGAGTGTTGGGGCAGCTGAAGACACGTAGTGAAGAAGTCGCTTCTCACGAGCCACCGAGGTCCTGAGCCTCGGGAGGCTCTGGAGGCTCAGGTGGCCTCCGGAGGACCGTCTCCATCTCCACCAGGACCGCATGGTGCCTGGCCTCCTGACCTGCCAGGATGCTCCACAGATTCCGCTAGAAGGCGGCAGCCGCGCTCGGCAGGCCGAAAGGCATGCGAATGCGTGAAGGCCAGAAGCGCTCCTGAGATGCGGCCCTATTGAGCCCTGGGATGTCGATGTAGACGCACAGCTCACCACCCTCGCCTGGATGGGGAGCGACGCTAGGTGGGCAGCGCTCGCCGCGTATTGCTCTTGCTTCCTAACGCTCTTGAGATGCCATGGTGGTGAACTCCTGAGCGCCGGGTGCTCCTCGCCCGGTGTCCTCCTAAGGGAAACGTGCCATGAAGTACGCCTCCATGTGGTGCCCGAGCGCCTCCCTCGTGATGTTGGCCATGTCCGAGGCCCTCCAGAAGAGAGCCCCCGAGCCCTGCCCAAGGAGGTCACCGGGCGCACCTCCCTATGTGAGGGAAGGAGGCGCCCAGGCGCTGGCGCGGATCCTGAAGTGGCGTCGCTGGAGGTGCCGCTCCCTTGAGGCCCAGTGCGGAGTACCTGCTTCTTCTTCTTGGGGTTGGCCTCAGGAGGGTACTGTGCACCCGCGCTGTCAGGGTCCTCAATTGATGCAGCTTGGAAGGCGCTCTCGAGGGAGCACACCACGTCTCTTTCTTCGTAGGGGACCGTGATGATTCCGCCGCTTCCCGGCATCTTGAGGATGTTGTAGCCATGGTGGGTGACTGCCATGAATTTGGCCAGTGCTGGGTACCCGAGGATGGCGTTGTATGGTAGGCGGATGTGGGCGACGTCAAAGTCGACGAGCTCGGTGTGGTAGTTGTCGCGCTGACCGAAGGTGACAGGGAGGCGAACTTGCCCTATCGGGGTGGTGGAGCCGTCTGTCACTCCTAAGAAAGGCTTGGTGGGCTGGAGCTGATCGTATGGCACTTGAAGGCTGTGGAACGTTTCAACGGACAAGACACTAAGTCCTGCGCCACCGTCAATGAGGGTCTTGGTGACTTGGACATTGCTGATGACGGGTGAACAGAGCATCGGGAGGACGCCAACGGTTGCCGCGCATTTGAGATGGTCCACCGAGCTAAAGGTGATGGCGTACTTGGACCACCTGAGCGGGCGCGTAGCCTCGAGCTTGGGGAGGGCTGCATTCACTTCATGGGAGAACTGCTTGAAGATGCGCTGGGCGACTAGGGCCTGAGCGCCACCCAAGATGCAGGCGATGGCGCACGGTTCCTGGAAGCCCCCAGCCCCTTCGTCCTGTTGGTGGTCGTTGGTCCTTCTTGGCGGCAGTGGAGGGAGGCCAGGGTTGCCCTGAGGGCGGTCCTCATGAGGATGGTCCCTCTAGGCGCCCTCAGGAGGCTGGTCCTGCCAATGATCCTCGTGAGGCTGGTCGCGCCACTCTTGGCGGGGCCCACGGTCGTCCCAATGTCCCCCACCTCGTCCACCTCCTCGGCGTAGCCCTGGTCGTTGCGCTCGCGGCGTCGACAGAAGCGTCCATCTTGAATGGCCCCGAGCTCTTGACAATCGTTGCTGTTGTGCGTGCGCACGTTGTGGAAGGCGCAGAACGTTCGGCCTCCCTTAGACGACTCGGGAAGATCTCAGCCGTGCTTGGTGTCCGGTTCTGCTGCAAGCACGGCCACCCCCTTGCGCTTCACGTCCTTGACCTTGGCCTTCTTCTCCTCTGGATCCGCAGCAGGGAGCTCGAGGAGGGAGAGACGCCCCTCCTCAGCCCTTGCACACTTGGTTGCTGTGTTGAACAGCTCCAAGGTCGTGCACAACTCCTCTTGGATGGTGAGATCCTCCTTCATCTTGACGTCGCGGACGTCGTTGGAAAATGCTGAGATGATGGCCTCGTCCGTCACCTTGGGGATCTTGATACGTTGTTGAAGCGTCGGATGTACTTCTGCAACATTTCTCCTGGTTGTTGCTTGATGCGCCACAGGTCACCCGCGACCAGAGGGCGGTCGTGAGTGCCCTGGAAGTTGGTGATGAAGCGGCTGCGCATCTCATCCCAGGAGGAAATCGAGCCTGGGGGCAGGTTCAGGAGCCATGAGCGGGCGCCGTCCTTGAGAGCCATGGGAAACCGGTTCGCCATGACCTTTTCATCGCCATTGGCCGCCTTGATGCTCAGCTCGTAGAGCTGCAGAAACTCCGCAGGGTCGGCGGTGGCGTCGTAGCGAGGAGGTAGGTCCGGCTTGAACTTGCCCGGCCATATGATGCTACACAGCTCACGGGTGAAGGCGCGGCAGCCTGCCGTGGAGGTGGAGCTTGACCTTGGCGTCCCTGTGCCGCCACGGCAAGTGGCACATGACCCTTCCGCAGCAAGCGATCCTGACATGGTGGTGCTGGAAACGGTGGAGCATCTTCTTGCGGACGGGGAACCTCCTGGCAACTTCTTTCTTTATGCGCGGGCACATGGCGTGGCAGATCACGCCGCTGGGCCGCGCATCTTGGAGCGAGGACGCCATCTTGACACGGGGGAGGCTGAGGTGCTCCTTGAGCCGCGCGCCTTGGCGCGAGGGCACCATCTTGGTGCTGAGGGGGTGGAGGCGCTCCGTGAGCCACATCACCCACAACCGGGGGCGGGCGAGGCAGCGAGAGGGATGGTGCTAGAGAGCCCCCCGCGGCGCTGACAAGCTCGGCGATGCGGTCCAACCAGTCCTCGTAGAGGTCGTCAACCGGGCGGTAGCATAGGAGATCGCGTGCCATGAGCAGCGCGGCCTGCACGTCCATGGGGGCACGGCGAGCGTGAGACGATGAGACGGCCGGAGTTAGCGACGGGGTGGCGGTGCGACCGTCTCGCCGCACAGAGGGGTGCAGTGAAGAGGCTTGCTGCTCATTTGCCGCCGGGCCAGTGGCGGCATTGGCGGCGGGTGACGGAGAACGATGGGGAGGTCCGCCGACAGGGGCGGTCTAAGCGACACGGATGGCGAGAGTGGCCCGGCGCTCAGCGCGGGCCCGACGAGCGTCGGCCATGAACTTGGCGAAGCAGTGAAGCGCAGATCGACAAAGAGGAAAGCTTCGGCGCACCCCTACCTGGTGTGCCAAATGTCGGATTTCGGGTTCCGGCAAAACCCTTGAGGTTCAAACACTGGGGTGCGCAAAAAGATCTCTCCCCCTCTCTAGCTCACGCACTCTATGATCTCACGACCTAGCTCGACGGTCCCAAAGAACATGGGACACAAGATTTATACTGGTTCGGGCCATCGTTGTGGTGTAATACCCTACTCCAGTGTGGTGTGGTGGATGGCCTCTTGGGCTGAGGATGAATAGTTCAAGGGAAGAGCAGCCTCGTGAGGAGAGGTGTTCTTGGAGTGCTTGTGTGATTCAAGATCAGAATCAGATCTCCCTGATTAGATGCCTCCCTATGGTGTTTGCTAGTCCTATTTATAGAGGCCCTGGTCCTCTTCCCAAATATTGAGAGGGAAGGGATCCCACAACGGCCAAATTAGAAGGGAGACAACTAGTACAAGCTATCCTGACAAAAGTGGTCTTCGCTTGCCAAAGGCTCTGGTGGTTACGCCGTCTTGGGCTCCATGATGACCTCCATCTTTCCGTCCTGCTGGTCTTGGTCTTGTTGAACAGATATGGAAACCTTTGCCTGATGCCTTGGGACTCCTCGCCTACGCTTGCCCCTTTAGCACCAAAGAGGAAACGAGGACGATGCACGCGCTGGCGCACACCTAGTTCCAGTCGTCATGGCTTGCGTCACGGGAACCTCGCGAGGTGTCCCTTGCCTTGATCTCTCCGCCCCTCGTGAGCCAGCCTGGTGAGGCCGCCCCTGAGGAGATCTTGCGTCGTCCACCTCGCGAGGCTTGGCCCCTCGCGAGGGTCTTGAGTGTTTGTTGGTGAAGATGGGCCGTATGGGGCCGCTGGTGGAGCCACGCTCCGGGCCGCAGGCAGGCAAGTCTGGGGACCCCCGTTCCCAGAATGCTGACAGATGCGAACGAGTATGAGAGAACAGCGGAGGCCGCTTGCCTCCACGAAGTTGCTCGCCAAGTGGTAGATGCCGCAACACAGTACAACCCCAACTATGATTTCGGATATCATCCGGTCCAGTCATGGCCCTAGACCAACTTAGGCCAAAAGCCTAAGCTTGAGGGAATACACATTTGCCATCGACATTACATTCATGTTCACACACTCTTTCCAGTTGTCGGTTTCATACTTTTTCATTGTATTATCCATGTTAGTTTATTTCTTTTTTTGATTTCTTCTTGTGTGTTTGAAAAACTTTGAGAAAAACCAAAAAAATAGTTGTAGTTTAGTTTACTTTCCATGTTTACTTAGTAGTAGTATTAAAAGAAAACCCAAAAATATTTTCTTCTTTTGCTTGTTGGGAGCTTTCCCGTGTAAATAATTTTTCTCATTCTTGTTTTACTTCCTTCAGAAAAATAAAAACTCCAAAAACATTTTAGTGTGTTTATTTGAAATTCTTGTTTTCTTTGGGGGTCGAGGGGAGAAGATGATGATGTAAATATTGAGTGGCTCTCATATGCATTATTGTTGATCTAACAAAGAGCCCGTATTACCTTGTCCTCTCCTTTGAATAAATGTTTGCCGATTCCAGCTTAGTCGAATGCACATGCACTATTATTATTATGAACACCGTTCAGTCATGCAAGTGAAAGGCAATAATGACAATATATGATGAAATGATTGAGATGAGGAAAAGCTAGTATGAACTCGACCTATCTTGTTCTTGTAAATATGGTTAGTTCATCGTTCTTGATTCAGCCCATTATGAATGAAACATGTTTGCAATGAAAAATAGAGATTATAGTTACTCATGCCATGCTTAATTAGCTAGGAGTTTATAATGGTTTACCTTGCGTGCCAACATGCTTTCAAAATGGTTGTGATGTAGTATGATAGGATGGTATCCTCCTTTGAATGATTCGAGTGGCTTGACTTGGCACATGTTCACACATGTAGTTGAAACAAAATCAACATAGCCTCCATGATATTTATGTTCATGGTGACTTATATCCTACTCATGCTTGAATTCAATGTTGGTTAATCTTGATGCATGTTTATGGCTGTTGTCGCTCTCTAGTTGGTCGCTCCCCAGTCTTTTGCTAGCCTTCACTTGTACTAAGCGGGAATACTGCTTGTGCATCCACTTCCATAAACCCAAAGTTGTTCCATATGAGTCCACCATATCTACCTATATGTGGTATTTACCTGCCGCTCCAAGTAAATTTGCATGTGCCAAACTCTAAACCTTCAAATGAGAATCTGTTTTGTATGCCTGAATCGCTCATGTGGTGACTGGGCGTTGTCAGTATCTTCCATGCTAGGTGGGTTATTCACACGATGAGTGGACTCCGCTCATCATTCACGAGAAAATGGCTGGTAACCGGGATGCCTAGTCCCATGCTCAAATCAAATCAAAATATAATTGCAAACAAAACTTCCCAGGGCTGTTGTTAGTTGAACGGTACTCATTGTTGTGGACCAGCCGTGGAATGTGCTTGTTGGTGGTGGGGAGTATAAACTTTACCATTCAGTTTGGGAACCACCTATAATGTATCAAGTATGGAAGATACCGAGATCTCTTGGTTGTTATGTTGACAATGAAATCATACCGCTCAAAATATTATTTATCACTATTTCAAAAACTCGAGCTCTAGCACCTTTGCAAATCCCTGCTTCCCTCTGCGAAGGGCCTATCTATTTACTTTTATTGTTGAGTCATCATCCTCTTATAAAAAGCACCACTATCATTTGTATGCATTGCTATTAATTTATATTGAGTATGACTGTGATTGGATCTCTTTTACCATGAATTACAATGCCTAGTCAGTCCTTGATCTTCAGGGATGCTCTGCATTTATGTTTTGCAGTCTCAGAAAGGGCTGGCCAGATACCATTTTGTTATATCATATCATGATTGTTTTGAAAAAGTGTTTCCATCCGAGATTTATTATTATTGCTCGCTAGTTGATTATGCCATTGATAAGAGTAAATGTGAGACCTAAATGTTATTGTGAATATGGTTAGTTCATAATCTTTGCTGAAAACTTGAATGTTGGCTTTACATATTTGCACCAACAAGATCAAACAGAGTTTGTAAACATTTTTCTTTATCACTTTCAGTTTGTCAACTGAATTGCTTCAGGACGAGCAATGGGTTAAGCTTGGGGGAGTTGATACGTCTCCATCATATCTAGTTTTCCAAACTCTTTTGCCCTTGTTTTGGACTCTAATTTGCATGATTTGAATGGAACTAACCCGGACTGACACAGTTCTCAGCAGAATTGCCATGGTGTTATTTTTGTGGAGAAATGAAAGTTCTCGGAATGACATAAACTTCACGGAGAATATTTTTTGAAATAAATAAAAAATATTGGTGAAAGAATCAACTGAAGGGGACCTACCACCTATCCACAAGGGTGGAGGGCGCCCCCCTAGGGCGTGCCCCTATCTTGTGGGTCCCACGAAGCTCTACCGACCTCAACTCCAACTCCATATATTCACGATCGGGGAGAAAAAAATCAAAGATCGGAATTCATCATGTTTTACGATACAGAGCCGCCGTCACCCCCCGTTCTTCACCGGGAGGCCAGATCTAGAGTCCGTTTGTGGCTCCGGAGAGGCGAAATCGTCGCCATCATCATCAGCAACCTTCCTCCATCACCAAGTTCATGATGCACACCGCCGTGCGTGAGTAATTCCATCATAGGCTTCTTGGACGGTGATGGGTTGGATGATATTTACCATGTAATTGAGTTAGTTTTGTTAGGGTTTGATCCCTAGTATCCAGCATGTTCTAAGATTGATGTTGATATGACTTTGCTATGCTTAATGCTTGTCACTACGGCTCGAGTGCCATGATTTCAGATATGAACCTATTATGTTTTCATGAATATATTTGTGTTGTTGATCCTATCTTGCAAGTTATAGTCACCTACTACGTGTTATGATCCGGCAACCCCAGAGTGACAATAGTCGGGACACTTCCCGGTGATGACCGTAGTTTGAGGAGTTAATGTATTCACTAAGTGCTAATGCTTTGGTCCGGTTCTCTATTAAAAGGAGGCCTTAATATCCCTTAATTAGTTTGCATTAGGACCCTGTCGCCATGGGAGGGTAGGACAAACGATGTCATGCAAGTTCTTTTCCATAAGCATGTATGACTATATTCGGAATACATGCCTATATTATATTGATGAATTGGAGCTAGTTCTATGTCACCCTAGGTTATAACTATTGCATGATGAATTCCATCCGACATAATTATCCATCATTGATCCATTGCCTACGAGTTCGTTTCATATTGATCTTTGCTAAGTTACTTTTCTGTGGCCACTGTTACGATTATTACAAAACTGCTACTGTTACTTTTGCCACCGTTACCATTATTTCCATACTACTTTGTTACTAAATACTTTTCTGCAGATATTTAGTCTTTCAGGTGTGGTTGAATTGATAACTCAACTGCTAATACTCGAGAATATTCTTTGGCTCCCCTTATGTCAAATCAATAAATTTGGGTTGAATACTCTACCCTCGAAAACGGTTGCGATCCCCTATACTTGTGGGTTGTCAACCATATCTAATAAAGTACGATTATGACATTTGGACACACCACTACGCTGTGGTGTTCCAGGTGGCGTGAGTTGTGTAATAATTCCACATTGTTTTAAATGAAGGCCAAACTCATAACTCAAATATTTGTGTCCGTGATCAGATCGTAGGAATGTTATTTTCTTGTTACGATAATTCTCCACTTCACTCTAAAATTCTTTGAACTTTTCAAATGTTTCAGACTTGTGTTTCATCAAGTAGATATACCCATACCTACTCAAATCATCTGTGAAGGTCAGAAAATAACGATACCCATCACGTGCTTCAACACTCATTGGACCGCATACATTGGCATGTATTATTTCCAATAAGTCATTAGCTCGCTCCATTGTTCCGGAGAATAGAGTATTAATCATCTTTCCCATGAGGCATGGTTCGCAAGTATCAAATGATTGATAATTAAGTGATTCCAAAAGTCCATCTGCGTGGAGTTCCTTCATGCGCTTTACACCAATATGACCTAAATGATAGTGCCACAAGTATGTTGCGCTATCATTATCAACTTTGCATCTTTTGGCATCAATATTATGAATATGTGTATCACTACAAGCAAGATTCAATAAACCATTCACACTGGGTGTATGACCATAGAAGGTTTTATTCATGTAAACAGAACTATAATTATTCTCTAACTTAAATGAATAAACGTATTGCAATAAACATGATCTAATCATATTCATGCTCAACGCAAACACCAAATAACATTTATTTAGGTTCAACACTAATCCTGAAGGTAGAGGGAATGTGTGATGGTGATCATATCAACCTTGGAATCATTTCCATCACACATTGTCACCTCGCTTTTAACTAGTCTCTGCAACTCCTGTTTCGAGTTACTAATCTTAGCAACTAAATCTGTATCAAATACCTAGGGGTTATTATGAACACTAGTAAAATACACATCAATAACATGTATATCAAATATACCATCGTTCACTTTGCCATCCTTCTTATCCACCAAGTATTTGGGGTAGTTCCACTTCCAGTGACCATTTCCTTCGCTATAGAAGCACTCAGTTTCAGGCTTGGGTCCAGCTTTGGGCTTCTTCACGGGAGTGGCAACTTGCTTGTGATTCTTCTTGAAGTTCCCTTTCTTTCCCTCGCCCCTTTTCTTGAAACTAGTGGTCTTGTTAACCATGAACACTTGATGCTCTTTCTTGATTTCTACATTCGTCGATTTCAGCATCAGGAAGAGCTTGTGAATCATTTTTGTTATCCCTTGCATATTATAGTACAACACGGAGTTCTAGTAGCTTGGTGATAGTGACTAGAGAACTTTGTCAATCACTATCTTATCAGGAAGATTAACTCCCACTTGATTCAAGCGATCGTAGTACCCAGACATTCTGAGTACATGCTCACTGGCTGAGCTATTCTCCTCCATCTTGTAGGCAAAGTACTTGTCATAGGTCTCATACCTCTTGACATGGGCATGATTCTAAAATACCAATTTTCAGCTCTTGGAACATCTCATATGCTTTGTGGCATTTAAAACATTTTTGAAGTCCCGGTTCTAAGCCGTAAAGCATGGCACACTAAACTATCAAGTAGTCATCCTATCGAGCTTGCAAAACATTCATAATGACTGGATCTGCATCTGCTCCTGCAACAGGTTTGTCACCTAGTGGTGCATCAAGGACATAATTCTTCTATGCAGCAATGAGGATAATCCTCGGATCACGGACCCAGTCCGCATCATTGCTACTATCATCTTTCCACTTAGTTTTCTCTAGGAACATATCAAAAACATATAGGAGCTATATCGCGAGCTATTGATCTACAACATAGATAAGCAAAACTATCAAGACTAAGTTCATGATAAATTAAGTTCAATTAATCAAATTACTAATGAACTCCCACTTAAATAAACATCCCTCAAGTTTATCTAAGTGATACATGATCCAAATCAACTATCCTATGTCCGATAATCATGTGAGATGGGGTAGTCATCAATGGTGAACATCTCTATGTTGATCATATCTACTCTATGAATCCTGTTCGACCTTTCGGTCTCCAGTGTTCCGAGACCATGTTTGTACATGCTAGGCTCGTGAAGTTTAACCCCAAGTATTCTACATGTGCAAAACTATGTTACAACCATTGTATGTGAATGTAGAGTCTATCACACCTAGTCATCACATGGTGTCGCGAAACGACGAACTGTAGCAATGGTGCATACTCAGGAAGAACACTTTTATCTTGAAATTAAGTGAAGGGATCATCTTATAATGCTACCGCCGTTCTAAACAAAATAAGATGCATGAAGGATAAACATCACATGCAATCAAAATATGTGACATGATATGGCCATCATCATCTTGTGCTTTTGATCTCCATCTCCAAAGCATCGTCATGATCTCCATCATCACTGACTCAACACCTTGATCTCCATCGAAGCATCGAGGTCGTCACGCCAACTATTGCTTCTACAACTATTGCTAACGCATAGTGATAAAGTAAAGCAATTACATGTCGCTTGCACTTCATACAATAAAGAGACACCCTAAGGCTCCTGCCAGTTGTCGATATTACAAAACATGATCATCTCATACATCAACATATATGACATCATATCTTGACCATATCACATCACAACATGCCTTGAAAAAACAAGTTAGATGTCCTCTAGTTTGTTGTTACAAGTTTTACATGGCGGCTAAAGGCTTCTAGCAAGAACCGTTCTTACCTATGTAGAAAACCACAACGGTGATTCACCAAGTTTGTTGTTTTAACCTTCTTCAAGGACCGGCCGCAGTCAAATTTGATTCAACTAAAGTAGGATAAACAGACACCCGCCAGCCACCTTTTATGCAAAACTAGTTGCATGTCAGTCGGTGGAACCGGTCTCATGTGCGTGCACTTGTAAGGTTGGTCCGGGCCGCTTCACCCCACAATGTCGCCGAATCAAAATAAGACGCTAGTGGTATGCAGTATGACTATCACCGCCCACAATCTTTGTGTTCTACTCGTGCATATCATCTACGCATAGACCTGGCTCGGATGCCACAGTTGGGAAACGTTGCATGAAAAACAAAAAAATTCTATGCACACGCAAGATCTATCCATGGAGATGCATAGAAACGAGGGGGAGAGTGTGTCTACGTACCCTCATAGACCGTAAGCGGAAGCGTTTAACAATGCGGTTGATGTAGTCGAACTTCTTCGCGTTCCAACCGATCAAGTATCGAACATACGGCACCTCCGCGTTCTGCACACTTTCAGCTCGGTGACGTCCTTCGCCTTCTTGATCCAGCAAGGCAGCTAGGTAGTAGATGAGTTGGAGCAGCACGACGGCGTGGTGACGGTGATGGTGAAGTGATCTCCGCAGGGCTTCACCTAAGCACTAGGAAAATATGACCGGGGTGTAAACGGTGGAGGGGGCGCCGCACATGGCTAGGCAATTGTCTGTTGTGTGCTAGGCGCCCCCTCCCACATATATATAGGTGGGGGGAGGAGGTAGCCTGGAGGCGCCCCCCTTTCCTTTCTCACTTGAGGAGGGAAAGTAAGGAGGGGCCACTGACGAAGACACGTACCTAGGGTAGGGTCATAGGCTTGACCTAGACACCCTCCGCAAGGACACTGGCCTAAAGTCATAAGCATTCGAGGGATACCATCATTCACTCGATCGTAAACACTCCACTCGGAAGACTCAAGTTCACTCGACAAAGGAGCGAACACTCGACCGCGACAAGAATCACTCGACATCTAGAAGATCTAAGGTCACTCTGTATGTCAATGGTCCGACGTTACCTTATAGACTTAATAGTCATTCATGTATCTTTATTGCTGACATTATAAGCAACGTCCATCTTTATGTACCTTAAACCCTGTGTAATTTAGGACTGGAGGGGTCTGACGCACCCTATATAAGCCACCCCTCCTCCGGCACAAGGGTTCGCACCCCCTATAACTTCACACATATTCCAATCAACCGAGCCTCCGGGCACCGAGACGTAGGGATGTTACTTCCACCGCAAAGGGCCTGAACTAGTACATCTTGCGTGCACAATCTCATTGTAGCTAGGATCTTTCCTCTACATTCTTACCCCCCTACTTTACTGTCAGACTTAGAACCACGGCAGTTGGCGCCCACCTTGGGGAAGGTGTCTTAGCAACTTCCCGGTGAGGTTGCAATTTTCTCGGACTCTTTTCATCATGGTTTCCGACGGAGGTCTGGCTGAGGGCCGTGAGATCCATCTCAACACGCTCATCTTCATTGCCGATGACTCCGCCTAGCTTCAGGAAGCTCCTCTCGACGTCGAGGTGCTCCCTGTCCATGGAGCGATGCACTTTTGTGCGAGCGTTTGTGGTGTCCTGCTGTGGTAGCCGTCGACCCATTATCGGTTGGCTCCCGCGGTATCCTCGCTCCCCGCTGTACGCTGTTGCAAGCGATTCAGTCGATCGCGGATGCAGCGGTGGGTGAAGCACGCGGTGGCACGTCAGTCGGCCACCCCCCAAGTCACGACAATTGAGCCCGACGAATCTCTCTACGGCCTGTTCGACCTGTCGACTGGCTCCATCGAGACCTCGTCTGAGTGCGACAGCAGCGACCCCGCGGCAGAAGTCCTGATGGTCGACACGCCCCGCAGCCCGCCTGGCATGCATCGCAACGGCGGCAATGAAGGCAGCAGCGAGCCGTCACGTATTCATTTAGAGTATCATCTCGGAACTCTCTCTTCTTAGCAGAGGGAGGAACTTCGCCACCGCAATATGGAGGCCCTGCACATGCTTGTTGTTGGAGAGACCTCTGAGGCTCGGGCCTTGGAGGCAGTGTGTTTGGCCACTTTGGCTGAGCGCACTCGTTTGGAGAATCTTCAGCATTCACTCGACGAGCGTGCTCAGCGGCAAATCCCCAAGTCCAGTCGACAACAACGGCAATTATTTCCACCAGAACCACAGGTATACTGCACTGTGATTCAGAATCTTACTATTGCGGCTCGTATAGCAGAATCCATTCAGTTGTCCTAGTCAGAAGCTGGAAGAGGTTTAATTCAAATCAGAGCGCTGCTCTGAGCAGCAGGAGAGCAGAACACATCAGTTTCCCAGTCGCGCAACAGGATCCATAACAAGTCTGTGGTGGCTGATACCATCCAGTTGGCCCATATCCCAAGATCGCCTCCGCGGCGTGAGGGATGCGGGCATCGTCAAGGGTAGTATTCGGCTCGACCGTGATTACCATCGTCGAGTAGCTACACCCCCTCTGAGGGGCGAATCATACGTGCCCCGACATTATGATGATAGGCGCCCATACAGCAAAGAGCGGAGAAGGCCAGTCGACCCAAGAGAGCTAGGGTTTGATGCAAGTTTAATTTTGGTGCAAGGTCTAGTGGACAGGAACCGACCATAGAGAGAAGGGCAGGACAAAGATCGCCTGACTGTACACATGGTCCACGTTTCTGGTCCTGAGTGTTTTAGCAGAGCCATCGGAGGTGCGGTGATCCTTCCCAACTTCAGATTGGCGACTTGGGTTAGTAAGTTCACTGGAGAATCAAAGCCTGACACTTGGCTTGAAGATTACCGAGTGGCTGTGCAGATCTACGGAGGAAATGATGAAGTTGCCATGAAGCATCTTCCATTGATGCTCAAAGGGTCAGCTAGAGCCTGGTTGAATCAATTAGCTCCAGGCAGTATTTTCAGCTGGGAAGAGTTGGCCCGAGTGTTTGTTAGAACGTTTGAGGGAACGTGCAAACGGCCGGCGGGATTGACTGAATTGCAGAACTACGTGCAAAAGCCGAATGAAACTTTGAGGGATTACATCCAGAGATGGACCACTCTACACCACACTGTAGAGAATGTGTCTCATCATCAAGCAGTGTGCGACTTCAAGGAGGGCGTTCGGTACCGGGAGCTCAACCTAAAATTCGGTCCGATAGGAGACATGTATCTGAATCGAATGATGGAGATAGCCACTCGGTACGCCAATGGCGAAGAAGAAGACTGACTCCGCAGTGGTAAGAGTAAACCGGTTGGCCAGGACACCGGAGGAGGAAATTCCAATCGGATGCAGAAGCGCAAAGCAGAGCCAGCAGCACCTGGAGAGGTTGCAGTGGCAACCCAAGGAAAGGCTAAAGGAAAGCCTAAAGGGTGCTGGACTCCTAAGAAGGTGAAATATGCGGCCGATAACAATGTGTTGGATTTACCATATCGCATTCACATCAAGAAGGATGAAGAGGGAAATCTCATCTATCCTAAGCATACCACTCGGCAGTGCCAAATCCTTATACAGCAGTTCAGGAAAAAGCAACCCAGTGAGAAGGAAAAAGAGTCTAATAAAGATGAGGACAAAGAAGAGGATGATGATGGTTTTCCCAATATTAACTCCACTTTGGTGATTTTTGCTGATGTTGAAAGCAAAAGTCGACTGAAAGTCATCAACAGAGAAGTGAACATGGTCGCTCTGGCAACACCGACGTATCTGAAGTGGTCAAAGACCCGCCGCATGTTGCCACCCCTGGGAGGCAAGCGTTGGTGGTCGACCCGGTCATTGGAGGCACTCGAGTGACCAAAGCTTTGATGGATGGTGGCAGCGGATTGAACATCTTATATGCTGAGACCCTCCGTGGGATGGGCATTCCGATGTCCAAGCTCAGTGAGAGTAACATGCGGTTTCACGAAGTTATACCAGGGAAGAAGGTAGATTCACTCGGCCAGATCACCCTTGATGTGGCTTTCGATGATTCAAAGAATTACCGGAAGGAAAAGTTGACGTTTGAAGTCGTGGATTTTCATAGTGCCTATCATGCTATCTTGGGTAGGACCGCGCATGCCCGTTTCATGGCTCGACCATTTTATGTGTATCTCAAGCTCAAGATGCCTGGCCCTAGAGGCGTGATTACAGTCACTGGTAATCGGCAGCGAGCAGAAGAGTGCTTCCAGAAGGGCTCAAAGATTGCCGATGAATAGATGGCAGTAATTGAAATGGAGGAATACAAGAAGATGACAGATCCGAGTGATTTGTTGAGAGCTAAGAAGCCTGCTTCAGAGTCTACATTTAAGTCGACTTGTGAAACAATGTCTGTTCGTATTGACCCAACGGATCCCAATGCTGGTCCAACTCATATATCAACAACACTCGAAAGCAAATAGGTAGAAGCGCTCATCTATCTCCTTCATGAGAACTGGGACATCTTTGCATGGAAACCTTCTGACATGCTAGGTGTACCCAGGGATCTGGCTGAGCACCATTTGCGAGTCGACCCAAAATTTAAACCTGTGAAAGAGTATCTCCGTCTGTCCGCCGTGGAAAAGCAAAAGGCGATTGGTGAAGAAGAGGCTCGGCTTCTGGTAGCCGAGTTCATCCGAGAGATTTACCATTCCGAGTGGCTCACCAATGTCGTCATGGTTCCCAAGAAAGATGATTCACTATGTATGTGCATTGACTTCAAGCACATCAATCGGGCCTGCCCGAAGGATCATTTTCCTCTACCCCGCATCGATCAAATAGTCGACTCGACTGCGAGATGTGAGCGACTGTCCTTTTTAGATGCATATTCCGGGTATCATCAGATCCGACTGTATGGGCCCGATGAAATAAATACATCCTTCATCACCCCATTCGGATGCTTTTGCTATGTTACCATGCCCTTTGGTCTCAAGAATGCTGGTGCCACATTCATTCGCATGATATAGAAGTGCCTGCTCACTCAAATCAGTCGGAATGTGAAGGCATACATGGATGATATCGTGGTTAAGTCACGTAAAGGTTCCGACCTACTGACTGACCTCACTGAAACCTTTGCTAATCTGAGAAGATATGATATCAACCTTAACCCGTCAAAGTGTACATTTGGAGTTTCAGGTGGCAAATTACTCGGTTTCCTTGTTTCCAGAATCGATGCAAACCCAGAGAAAGTCGACGCAATTCTCCGAATGAAGTGCCCCGTGCGCATACACGACGCTCAGAAGCTTACTGGTTGTTTGGCCGCCTTGAGTCGGTTCATCTCTCGTCTCGGTAAAAAGGCATTACCTCTTTACCGATTGATGAAGAAATCTGATAAGTTCAAGTGGACTCCTGAAGCTGACGCAACGTTTGCAGAGCTCAAAACCCTGCTTTCCACCCAGTCGGTGCTCGATGCTCCTGCTAGCAAGGAGCCTTTGTTGCTTTATATTGTAGCCACTGGACAAGTTGTCAGTACAGTACTCACGGTCGAGCGGGAAGAAGAAGGTAAAACCCATAAAGTTCAGCGCCCAGTGTACTATATTTCTGAAGTCTTAACTCCATCCAAGCAGAGGTATCCGCATTACCAAAAGTTGGTCTATGGAATTTACTTGACTGCGAAGAAGGTGGCACATTATTTCTCAGATCACTCCATCACAGTCATTAGTGACGCTCCATTGTCAGAAATTCTGAACAATAGAGATGCAACTGGTCGAGTGGCAAAGTGGGCGATTGAACTCCTTCCGTTGGATATCAAGTTCGAGGCAAAGAAAGCAATCGAAGCCCAAGAAATAGCAGATTTCCTCGTCGAGTGGATTGAACAACAACCGACTCAAGTCCAGTTGGAACATTGGACTATGTTCTTTGATGGGTCCAAAATGTTGAGCGGTTCTGGTGCTGGAGTTGTTCTGGTGTCCCCGCGAGGCGACAAACTTAGCTATGTCCTTCAGATTCACTTTGATTCCTCCAACAATGAGGCTGAGTATGAAGCTCTTTTGTATGGGTTGCGAATGGCCATTTCACTCGGCATCCGTCGCCTAATGGTCCTCGGCGACTCGGATTTGGTGGTTAATCAAGTAATGAAATAGTGGGATGTTAGAAGCCCGACTATGACTGGCTATTGTAATGCAGTTAGAAAGTTGGAAAAGAAGTTCGAAGGTTTAGAGCTCCACCATATTCCCCGATTGAAGAACCAAACAACGGATGACCTGGCTAAGATAGGTTCTAAGCGAGGGTCCATTCCCAGCAATGTGTTCTGAGAGCATCTTCACACACCATCAGTCCAGGAAGATCCCTTCACAGAAGAGCCCCCGCAACCTAAGAGTTCCACTGATCTGATTGAAGTTGAAGTCCCAACTGTGGTCGACCTAGTCATGGATGTTTTGGTCGTCATTCCTGAGTGGACTGTCCCGTACACCACATATATTCTCGGGAAAGAGCTGCCAGAAGACGAAGATGAAGCGCGACAGATCGTCCGTCGATCCAAAGCCTTCACCATGAAAAGTGGTCAACTGTACAGAGAAAGTGTGACTGCAGTTGCTCAGCGATGCATTACCCCAGAAGAAGGTCGAATGATCCTCAATGATATCCACTGGGGGACCTGTGGCCACCATGCGTCCTCACGGACAATCATGGCCAAAGCATACAGAGCAGGTTTTTACTGGCCGCGAGCAAATGAAATGGCAAAGGAAATAGTCGACAAATGTGAAGGTTGCCAGTTCTATTCCAACTTGTCTCACAAATCCGCCTCAGCCCTGAAAACCATTCCACTCGCCTGGCCATTTGCCATTTGGGGGTTGGATATGGTTGGACCCTTGAGGACTGGCAGAAGTGGTTTCACTCACCTAATTGTTGCAGTCGACAATTTTACTAAATGGATTGAAGCCAAGCCCATCAAAAGCCTCGATTCGAGCACTGCCGTCAGCTTCGTCAGGGGGCTAACATTCAAGTTTGGAGTCTCGCACAGCATCATCACAGACAATGGATCAAACTATGATTTAGATGAATTTAGAGCTTTCTGTGCTTCCCAAGGCACTCGGGTCGATTATGCTTCAGTCGCTCACCCTCATTCGAAGGGACAAGCAGAAAGAGCAAATGGTTTGATCCTCCAAGGATTGAAGCCTAGGCTGATGCGAGATCTCAAGCATGCGGCTAGCGCTTGGGTAGATGAGTTACCATCAGTATTGTGGGGACTGAGGACAACACCGAATCGGTCGACTGGTCGGACTCCCTTCTTCCTGGTCTATGGGATCGAAGCCGTACTACCAACTGATTTGCTTCATAATGCCCCATGAGTGGAACTCTTGTCAAAAGCTGAAGCAGAACAAGCCCGTCAAGATGATGTTGACCTTCTGGAAGAGGAAAGAGAGATGGCGCTGATCTGGTCGACCATCTACCAACAAGATCTGCCGCGTTTTCATGCCAGAAACGTCAAGGGTCGAGCATTTCAGGAAGGAGACCTAGTTCTCCGAGTGGACCAGCAACGACCACACAAGCTCGCCCTTGCCTGGGAAGGCCCCTTCATCATCACCAAAGTGCTTCACAATGGTGCATATCACCTGTACGATGTGGAGCACAAGAAAGACGAGCTACGCGCCTGGAATGCGGAGCTTCTCCGCCACTTTAACACTTAATCATTCAGATTGTCGAGATGTAATAAGAAGTACCTTTCAGTTTGTTTATCAAAGACAAGGCTTTGCAGTCTCCTATATGATTGTTGTTTCTTATGCATGTGTCCAAAATCCCCCAATGGGTGGCTTAGCTGCGAACCTGATTCGCCTAAGTTCCAAAAATTAAAATCCCACCGAATGGAGAGCATGTCTCCCATTGAGGGGTTTAGCTGCGAACCTGATTCGCCTAAGTTTAAAAATGCTACCGAGTGGTGAGCAACCCTCCCACTCGGGGGCTTAGCTGCAGTCCAGTACTCGCCTAAGTTTCAAACGTCCTACCGAGTGGTGAGCAACCCTCCCACTTGGGGGCTTAGCTGCAGTACAGTACTTGCCTAAGTTTCAAAAATCCTATCGAGTGGTGAGCAACACTCCCACTTGTGGCTTAGCTGTAGTCAAGTACTCGCCTAAGTTTAATAAATCCTACCGAGTGGTAAGCAACCCTCCCACTCGGGGGCTTAGCTATAGTCCAGTACTCGCCTAAGTATAAAAAATCCTATCGAGTGGTGAGCAACCCTCCCACTCGGGGGCTTAGCTGCAGTCCAGTACTCGCCTAAGTTTAAAAAATCCTACGGAGTGGTGAGCGACCCTCCCACTCGGGGGCTTAGCTGTAGTCCAGTACTTGCCTAAGTTTAAAAAATCCTACCGAGTGGTGAGCAACCCTCCCACTCGGGGCTTAGTTGCAGTCCAGTACTCGCCTAAGTTTAAAAAATCCTACTGAGTGGTGAGCAACCCTCCCACTCGAGGGCTTAGCTGTAGTCCAGTACTCGCCTAATTATAAAAAATCCTACCGAGTGGTGAGCAACTCTCCCACTCGGGGGCTTAGCTGCAGTCCAGTAGCCGCCTAAGTTTAAAAACACGCTCCATCCTTATCCGCAAGGACGGCGAGGTGCAGGTCGACCATGATCTGTCCTTGGAGCTTCGACACAAATACAACGTCCGCTCCATCCTTATCCGCAAGGACGGCGAGGTGCAGGTCGACCGTGATCTGTCCTTAGAGCTTCGACACAAATACAACGTCCGCTCGATCCTTATCTGCAAGGAGGGCGAGGTGCAGGTCGACCACGATCTGTCCTTGGAGCTTCGACACAAATACAATGTCCGCTCCATCCTTATCCGCAGGGACGGCGAGGTGCAGGTCGACCATGATCTGTCCTTGGAGCTTCGACACAAATACAACATCCGCTCCATACCGATCCGCAAGGACGACGAGGTGCAGGCCATGGGAAACACCAAGTACCTCTGCCCATGATACACTCTACTGAGCTACCTCACAAAGTCAGTAGCAACTCAAACTGAAGAAACAAGTTCTACTCAAAGAGTCAAAAGATCCAAAAGCAGCCAAGTTTAGATAAATCCTACAAGGTTCCAGATAGCAGTTCAAGGTACTCGAGTATCAGGCCCGAAGAAGTTTAAAAGGTTACAAAAACCACTCGGCATACCGAGGCATATTTAATCGGACAATAAAAAGTTTGTTCACTCCGTGGGAGGACTGGCAGGCTCGACGAATTCGTCCAAGTCGATTCCATATACAATCCGAGTGGCGGCGGCAATAAAGATTTCCATGAAGGACTGGAAGCACTACAAAAAAAGACACATCCGTGACATTTTGGGCCGAACGAATTTTTTTTCTGTCATACATATGACACTTCTATGACGATAATTGTGACAAAACCCGGTATCATCATAGATGTGGTGGGCTCCTACTTCTATGACAAAAAATCATGACAGAAAATGGGCTTTTCGTCCTGGGCGGGCCGGAGACGCAGCTGCATGACATTCTTTGGGTCGTCCATGGCGGAAAAAATCATGGTAGAAGAGAGGGGGAGGAAAATTTCGGGGAGTTCCCGGTTACGGTGGGAGGTCGGTGGCCGAGCGATGCGCATTTCTCTTGTACATGTACGTGTGTGTGTGCGAGGCATTGGCTCTAACTGAACCCGAGCGAGCCGTTGGGCTCTAACTGAACCCGAGTGATTGCACTGCAGGCTACGCATTACTGAACCCGAGCGATCAATCGATGGATGTTAACTGAACCCAATCAAGCGATTCCTTCGCTAATGCTGCTAACTGAAGCCGATCGATGCTGCCCCTGGGATGAACAGTGAGCGTTGTGGGGGGGGGGGGGTTGGATGAACAGTGAGCGGTGGCGTTGCCTCTGGATGAAAAGGACCCCGTGGTGTGGTGGAGGGCTGGATGAACAGTAGACGGTGGAGGGGTGGTTGAACAGGACCCCGTGGTGTGGAGGGCTGGATGAACAGTAGACGGTGGATGGGTGGTTGAACAGTAGCAGGTGGAGTAGCGCGCGGTGGAGGCTGGATGAACAGGAGCCCGTGGAGGCTGGAGGAGGTCGACGGTGGAGATGAACAGTATCCCGTGGAGTCCCGTTTTACGGTACGCCACACCCCTCCCAATGAAAAAGACCCTGTTTCGACTGTAGGATGTCTGTTTCGTCCGTTTTGCGGTACGACACACCCATTCCGATCAACAGGACCCCCGTTTCGACCGTAAGAGGTCCGTTTCGTCCGTTTTGCGGTACGCCACACCCCTCCTGATCAACAGGACCCCTGTTTTGACCGTAGGAGGTCCGTTTCCTCCGTTTTGCGATACGTCAGACCCCTCCCGATCAACAGGACCCCGTTCAGGCCTTGTTTCCATCGCCTGTTCCGTCCAAGCCCTCCCGATGAACACGACCACGCATTCTGTTCCGACCTAGCCGGTTGGCTCCCACGCGTTCCCTTGCCTCCCGATGAACACGACACATTCCGTTGCCTCCCCATGAACACGACGCATTCCGTTGCCTCCCCATGAACACAATGACGACGCTGCCTCCCCATGAACACGACAACGACGCTGTTTCTCCGTTCCGACCCAGCCATGTACACGAGCCCTGGCCGTATCTTTGCGCGAGTAGGCGTTCGAGACCCTACCTGTATGTACGTACGTGGCTGTATTTTCTTTCTTGCACCCTGGCCGCTGTACATGCGTGTACATGCTACGTGCGCGCCTCTACTACGACATGTGCGTGCCTCTACTACGACATGTGCGCGCTTCTACATCGACCAGTATATATGTACGTACACGTTCGCGACCAGAATGACAATGCTACGTACGCTTCAACCAGGTGGGTCCTGACTGTCAGGCACTTCCTTGCATGCGAAGATGTAGCTGGTGGGTCCCAACAGTTAGGGGGGCGAATCGTTTTGTTTTTTTTGCCCGGACGCACTTCCTTGCGTGCGAAGGTGTAGCTGGTGGGTCCCAACGGTCAGGGGGAATTTTTCTTTGCAAAATACGGTGGCCCGTCCGGTGGGTCCCCGCTGTCATGTGGAGGAATAATTATTTTGCACTTAATAAGGAGGCACTTCCTTGCTGCGGCCGTGGACCCAGCTGTCAGCCTCTCCACGTACATTCCACGTCCGATGGAAGCCGTTCCTTGACCACGTTGACCACATTGCGCCGAGAGCACCAGGGCGGTGGATGACGGCGAGGCCTAGGAAGGGGACGACGCAGAGCCGGGGAAGACGCGGCAGTGGATGCCCACGCGTAGTGGAGTACGAGGGTTCACTGGTTCACTGCGGTGTGAGGCTGCTGTCACCGCAGAATAACAGGGGGTGTGGGTGCGTAGAGGGATGGCCTGGCCACCGGTGGGAGTAGTAGGGGGCGGTGAGGCCTCCGCCGCATCGCATACGGCCACGGGAGGCAGGAGCACGAGGCACGACCGGCACTGGTTTGGGCGGCTGGAGCAAGAAGACCAGAGGTTGAAGAAGCACTACGGCCGTTGGATGGACATCGTACGGTCACTGGAGCTAGAATCATGCATATATTGACTAACTTGACAAAGCCCTCCGTCCCCGTCAACTTAGTAGGCCCACAAGTCAGCCTGCCACTATACTGGGTCCCAGCTAACAGGGGGAGTATTCATTTTTTTTGTGCGTAATAAGGAGGCACTTCCTTGCGTGTGAAGATATAGCTGGTCGGTCCGAGCTTTCAGCGGCGGTAACGTTTTTTTCGCGAAATACAGAGGCCCTTTCGGTGGGTCCCTGATGTCAGGTGGAGGAATCATTATTTTGCACGTAATAAGGAGGCATTTCCTTGCGTGCGGCCGTGGACCCAGCTGTCGGCCTCTCCAAGTACATTCCACTTTAGATGCATGTCGGTCGTTGACCATGTTGACCAGGCCGCGCCGAGAGCACCAGGGCGGTGGACGACGGTGAGGCCTAGGAAGGGAACGACACGGAGGCAGGGAAGACTCGGCAGTTGTTTCCCACGCGGAGGAGAGTACGACTGTAGGAGGGTTTACTGGTTCTTCTACCGTCGCCGGAGAATAACAGCAGGTGTGGGTGAGTAGAGGGATGGCTAGGCTAGCGATGGGAGTACAGTGGGGCGGTGAGGCCTGCGCGGTAGCACAGCCGGCCGCGGGGAGGAAGGAGCAGGCAGTCCTCCCACCGGCGCTTGTTTGAGCGGCTGGAGCAGGAAGAGCAGAGATTGAAGAAGCACGGCGGCCGTTCGATGGACATCCAACAGTCACTGCTTGTGCGTCAACCTTTTTTTAGGAAAGCCTCAAATCTGTGGAAAACAGCATACAACCCATTTGCTAATTCTTAAGGTTTTTTTGGAGCCCATATTCTTTTTGGTAGCATTACAGCCCATATTTTGGCCACGATTAAAAAACTATACGAATTTTTGCATATTTCGGTGCGGTCCAAACTGTTTTTAATCCTGAAATTTCGACTCGCATTCAAACTGATTTTAAAAATAAATGTATATCAATATAAAATCCAACAAATTCTCCATGCATAAAAATTAATGTAATTTAAAATCTCGAAATGAAAAAAAGATATTTGAAACTAATTGCCGGTTTGATGTGTTTTAAAAATGTACAGCCCATTTCTCATTACTGATGGGCCATTTTCTCAGCCAGCCGAATGAAAGCTCTCCTCGTCTTGAAAGATTTACAGCCCAACAGGCCTAACAAAGCGACTTACATGGCAAATCAAAAAAACTAGGCTGTGGCCGTGGACCCAGCTGTCAGTCCATTTGTTTTTTTAGTCCATTTGGTGGGCTGGGTGAAACAATGATGTAGCATCTATGCAGCCCAATTAAATTCAATTTGCATTTTTCTCGAAATCCTCGGACTTGCTGGGCTGGGTGAAAATATCATGTTGGGCTAGACGGGGAAATGTTATAAAAACATAAACACATGATTGCACGTTAGAAAAATCTTTGCAAGCTTATGTACGCAATCACTAGGAGTTAACTTGCCAAGTTATATATAAACAATTATTATTATTATTTTGTAAGAACTTTCAACTTACAAAATAAAATATCATTTTAATTTGATGAGTTAATAGTACATGGGGTATTATTATTTTTTAGGCTAGACGTGGGACAGTTGAGTTGGTTCTAGGGGAAAGTACTGGAAGAAAACTCAGTTTACATCGAAAAAGAAAGTGGGAGAAAATTCAGAGACCTGCTGGGTCCACCTGAGGAGGGGAATATGTTAGGAGGAAGGAGATTCAAAGCACGGCAGCCGAGTGAACTAGTTTTTTTATGGACAAGTGAACTAGTTTAGATACATAAGCAAATAGTCAGTAAAAAGAAATCAGGTTAATGGGTTCTTAAAAGAAATATTTTGGACAAAACAGATAATTATGACACATAGGCTAATGCATGAAACACTCAGATGATAAAGGTGCTTATAAAAAGATAAAGTACAACATCTAGACCTTCCTGGCATGCTTGATCATGACGCTGCGGTTGTCCGTGTACTCGTCGGTTACGGGAAGCAGACACGCCCTCATGTCCAAGATCTGCTTGTACATGTCTGTAACACCCCGAATATGATTTGCCTAATATGTAATCGAACTCTTGCCGTTTCCGGCGTTAAGTTATTTTATTTTCTCGGGTTCGGGTTTTTGTCTTCGTGTATTGTTGTCGTTGTCATGCATCTCATATCATGTCATCATGTGCATTGCATTTGCATACGTGTTCATCTCATGCATCCGAGCATTTTCCCCGTTGTCCGTTTTGCATTCCGGCGCTCCGTTCTCCTCCGGTGGTCATTTCTACCTTTCTTTTGTGTGTGGGGATTAAACATTTCTGGATTGGACCGAGACTTGCCAAGCGGCCTTGGTTTACCACCGGTAGACCGCCTGTCAAGTTTCGTACCATTTGGACTTCGTTTGGTGCTCCAACGGTTAACCGAGGGACCGAAAAGGCCTCGTGTGTGTTGCAGCCCAACACCCCTCCAAGTTGGCCCAAAACCCACCAAAACCCTCTCCATCATCTAGAGCATTCGATCACGATCGCGTGGCCGAAAACCGCACCTCATTTAGACTCTCCTAGCTCCCTCTATGCCTATTTAAAGACCCCCTCCGAGATCCACGTTTCTTCTTCCCTCGAAACCCTAAAAAAACCACCTCGCGCCACGCCAGACACGTCCGCCTCTGGCCGGACAGCATCCGCCGCCGCCTCCGGCCAGCCGGGGCGCGCCACGTGGCAACCCGGCGCCCGCCGCCGCCGCGGCCCGCGGAAGCCCGCAGCCGGCCCTCTCCACCGCGCCACCGGGCCGCCTCCCCGCGCCTTCTTCGCCCCGCCGCCCGACGCCGCTGCCCCGCCGCCTTCACCTCGCCGGCCGGCGCCACCACGCCGCCGCGGTTCGCCTCGCCGCCGACCTCGTCACCGCGCCGCCCAAGCGCCGGCGCCGCCTCGCTCGCCTCGACGCCGGCGACCGCCGCCTCCTCGCCTCCCCACCTGTTCTGGCCGGCCTCCCTTGCTCCGACCGCCCTCGTCAACTCCGGCGAGCAATCCGGCGAACTTCGAATTCCGTGCGGCCAGATCTGGATTCGGATCCCGTCTCGGTTGACTTTTATCCCCGAAACCCTAATATTTTGCCCATGTTCATCATGTCGTAACTCCGCATCCGTAGCTCCGTTTTGGGCATATAGCATATCAAAATGTTCGTCTCAGAGAGCACAACATTTCATCTCATTGCATCGTTTTCATTTGAGTTAATCTTGATGGCCCAAATGCTATTGGAAGAGTGCTATTTGAGATAATGGTCAGATCTGCTGCTCCAATTAGATATTTGTCATTTTTGCCATGATTATTGTGTGCATGATATGCCCCTGAGCTCTACATGTGTTTTGTTATATGTTTTGCCATCTATCCAGAGGTGCAACCCATGTATTTTTGTGATGTGTGTGGTGACTAGCACAAGCTTGCAAAGTGGGGCATTCGTTAATGCTAATTTCAGGGACTTAGCATATCCACTAAGTCCTTGGACTGTTTATGTCAATATGCCATATGTTCATGTTGTTTCCTAGTGATCCGTGCCTCTTTTGAGGATGATCAGTAAGGATGTTTTGTTAATCTTGTAGTGCTATATCCATCCATGTCTTTGTTTGCAATTATGGAGCAACCTAGCTTGAGGCAATCGAGCTCTACTTTTGCTATTTCGTGAATCTGGGCAGATTGTCTACTTGTTAGCAATTTTGTCGAGGATGTTGGAGTTGATCCGCGCATGCTATCCTATTGTTCTTGCCATGTATAGCTTGTATTTTGTGTATTCTTGATGGGTGTATGCTTAGGTTGTCATGACTTGCTCTGTTGTGAGCGCATCGAGCTCGTAAACATGCCTAATTGATATCTGTTTCAGCATGCTCGAGTTTTCACCAAGTCTGAGAACTAATTATGTTTTTGCCATGTTCACATGCTTGCAAATGTATTTTCTGATCCATTTTGGCTCAATGTCACTAAGAGACTTTTGTTAAGCTCTTTGAGTAGCTCCATTCCATGTTTTACTTTGACATGTTAAGGTTTGGTAGCATATAGTTTTCATGCTCCAAAGTGGGCTACCTGATCTAAAATTCCAGACAAGTGTTAATTTCACTAAGTCTGAAATCTGTTTACCAAATGCGTTTTTGCCATGCTTGTTTGAACCTGTTAATGGATGAATTGGCCGTAGCTCAGTGCTAGTATTTTGTTAAGCATCATGAGTGGATCCCTGCCATTTATTTTGATGCCATGTTTGGGTGCTGTTGCATGTTTATCTTGTTGCATTTTGGTGTCTACTTGCTGTAAATCGCAGAATGTGGTCATATTTGAATTGCTTGCCATTTCCAAACCGTAACTCCGATTCTGGCGTTCTTTATATCGTTTTCAAGCGATTTAATCTCACCTTTCCAGTGGCACACTTGAATTTCCAAGTTGAGGCCAGGTTCATGCATTCCTTGTCAAATCTTGCATATGCATCGCATATTGCATCCCGCATAGCATACCATCTTTGCATCATATTGTTTGAGCTTTGCACGTGGTTGATTGCGTTCCGTTTGCTTGTTTGTCTTGTTTGGGTAGATTCGGGAGACGAGTTCGCTAACGAGGAGCCCGTTGAGTTTGCTTTCGAGGATCCAGTCAACTCTGACAACTTTGCTGGCAAGATGATCATACCCTTGAAATCACTACTGTCTTTGCTTTGCTAGATGCTCGCTCTTTTGCTATGCCTATGCTATGATGCCTACCACTTGCTTATCATGCCTCCCAAATTTCCATGTCAAACCTCTGACCCACCATGTCCTAGCAAACCGTTGATTGGCTATGTTACCGCTTTGCTCAGCCCCTCTTATAGCGTTGCTAGTTGCAGGTGAAGATTGGAGACCGTTCCTTGTTGGAACATTATTTACTTGTTGGGATATCATTATATTGCCTTGTTATCTTAATGCATCTATACACTTGGTAAAGGGTGGAAGGCTCAGCCTCTCGCCTAGTGTTTTGTTCCACTCTTGCCGCCCTAGTTTCCGTCATAACGGTGTTATGTTCCCGGATTTTGCGTTCCTTACGCGGTTGGGTGATAATGGGAACCCCTTGATAGTTCGCCTTGATTAAAGGTTTTCCAGCAATGCCCAACCTTGGTTTTACCATTTTCCACCTAGTCTCTTATTCCCTTGGGTTTCCGGAGCCCGAGGGTCATCTTATTTAAACCCCCCCGGGCCAGTGCTCCTCTGAGTGTTGGTCCAACCTAGAGCCCCTTGCAGCACCACCTCGGGGAAACTCGAGGGCTGGTTTTAGTTATACGGATTGCTTATCCGATTGTGTCCTGACAACGAGATATGTGCAGCTCCTATCGGGATTTGTCGGCACATTCGGGCGGTGTTGCTGGATTGGTTTTAACTTGTCGAAGTGTCTTGAAGAACCGGGATACCGAGTCTGATCGAAATGTCTAGGGAGAAGGTCTATTCCTTTGTTGACCGTGAGAGCTTGTCATGGGCTAAGTTGGGACTCCCCTGCAGGGATTTGAACTTTCGAAAGACGTGCCCGCGGTTATGGGGAGATGGGAATTTGTTAATGTCCGGTTGTAGATAACTTGAACCTTAACTTAATTAAAACGAATCAACCGTGTGAGTTACCGTGATGGTCTCTTCTCGGCGGGGTCCGGGAAGTGAACACGGTGTTGAAGTAATGCTTGCCGCAGGTTGCCTTCTAGTTACTCGTTCGTGCTTTTCCTCCTCTTCTCGCTCTCTTTTGCGAACAGGTTAGCCACCATATATGCTAGTTGCTTGCTGCAGCTCCACATATTTACCTTGCCTTACCTATGAGCTTAAATAGTCTTGATCGCGAGGGTGCGAGATTGTTGAGTCCTTGTGGCTCACAATTTACTTCCAAACCAGATGCAGGGCCTGATGATTCCATTCCAGATGACATGCTTGAGCTCAAGTGGGAGTTCGACGAGGACTCACGCCGATACTACGTGTCTTTCCCTGATGATCAGTAGTGGTGCCTAGTTGGGGTGATCGGGACCATGTCGCATGTTGGGTTATCTTTTATTTTGGCGCCGTAGTCGGGCCATGAGTGCTTGATTGATGTAATGCTATTTATGTACTTTGATTGACGTGGCGAGTGTAAGCCAACTATGTATCTGCCCTTTTATTATCTATATTACATGGGATGTTATGAAGATTGCCTAACTTGCGACATTGCTTTCAATGCGGTTATGTCTCTAAGTCGTGCCTCGATACGTGGGAGCTATAGCCGCATCGAGGGCGTTACAAGTTGGTAATCTGAGCCTTCCCCAACCTTAGGAGCCCCCATTGCTTGATCGTTTTTAGCAGCCGTTGTTGAGTCTAGAAAAATGTTTTGAGTCATTTAGGAATTATATATCGGAGAGTTTAGGAATTCTTTTTACTCCCCAGTCTCCTCATCGCTCTGGTAAGGCATCCTGACGTAGAGTTTTGACTCTTCTCTTCTCAAATTTCACTAAAAAAATTTTAGGATCACGCGGGTATCTTGGAATCGTTCCGATGGTTTGGTGACGAGAATGTTGTTCTTGGTCCATCCTGTCTATAGGGGTCGTGGCAGTGTCCCGGGGAGTTGAGCTCCGAGGTGTTGTCGTCACAATTTTATCGTTGCAGTTCTGGAATACCTGAGTTTAGTACGCCGACATCGAAAATCTCTTTTATGCAGTTTGTTGGTGAGATAACCTCGACGCCACCCAGTACTGGGGCGGGAGTTCGGGAGTATCGCCATAACTTGTATAACGGATGCTTTTCGAAGGTTGAGGTAGATGGTTTCCGAACTTTTCTCGGTTATGTGTTGAAGGATGGATACAGCTGGATGTAGGATTTGCTAGATTTGGGTGAGATATTATGCTTCCCCTATATCCCCAACACCTGATTGCATAACCGGAAAGGTTCGGGAGTTTCATAGGTGGGAATTCTTGTAGCTCTAGTTCTTCTTCCACGGATATTTGGTTTGAGATTGGGATTTCTTACCGAGTAATCGTTCTTGATCCGTACCTTGTTGATTTATTCCTCTACCTAAATTCTAAGTGGCTTCTCAATTTATGGATATGTGACCATTTCAAGTGGAATGCATTCGTTCATTTTGTTTGGATGTGAAGACTATATGTTGGAATTTTCATCCCGTTTGATTCAGCTTCATTTTATCTGTCAATGTGCTAACGGTTGTCACCCTCTTCAGGATGGCTCCCGCTAAGAGCACCAATAAGAATTAGAATCAGGATCCGCCACCACCTCCACCTCCTCCGGAGGCATGTCAAGCTATGATGGCCGCAACCAATGCAAACACATAGTTGATCATGCAAATTCTTCAAGAGCGTAATCAAGGCAACCAAGGGAACCAAGGCAACAATCAGAATCACTTTGCTACACTCAACCAGTTCCTTGCTAATGGGCCAAACACTTTCTGCAATTGTGTTGAGGCAACCGATGCTGGCGATTGGCTCGTGGATCTGTGCAAGCATTTCGAGTGCAGTAACGTCAGGCCTGAGGACTTTGTCAAGTTCGCTTCCTTCCAACTCAAAGATCAAGCTGCAGAATGGTTCCAGCAGTACAAGGATTCCAGAGGAGGCCATGTGATTACCTGGGATGAATTCCGTCAAGACTTCAAAGCTCATCATATTCCTCAGAGTGTGGTTGAAAGCAAGCGTGAGGAATTCCGCAACCTGAAGCAAGGCTCTTTGTCTGTCTATGACTACAACAAGTTGTTTCAGAAGCTCGCCCGCTTTGCTAAGAAGGACGTCCCCGATGAGAAGAGCATGATATACCAGTTCAGGGGTGGTCTCAGGGAAGAAATCCAGCTAGCTCTTGTCCTCTTTGAGCCCTTGAGGTACGATGAGTTCTACAACATGGCATTGAAGCAAGAGGCCGCTCAACTGAGGTGTGATGCTTCCAAGAAGCGAGTCAGAGATGCTACTCCTTCTTCCTCTACTCAAGTGGCCAAGCAGCAGATGTATTGGCTTCCTCCTCCTCCATTCCGTCAGCCGTATCAGCAGAAGAGCAAAGGTGGCAGTGGATCTTCCCACCCACCCAACCGTGGCTTTTAGAATAGGACTTCGTCTCAAGCTCCAAGATCGAGTGCTCCGTATCACCGTCCGCTTTCAGAGGTCACGTGCAACAAGTGCCAACAGAAGGGTCACTATACCAACAAATGCTTCAATCAGAGGCGTCTTCCTCCTCCTCCTCCTGTGAGATCGGCAAGTACAGCTGTGGTCAAGCATAACCCCAAGTACGCCAAGGTCAATATGGTCAATGCAGCTCAGGCAGAGGACTCGTCAGATGTCATCATGGGTAACCTTCCTGTTAACGATATTCCTGCAAGAGTTCTTTTTGACACTGGTGCATCGCATTGTTTCATCTCGAGACCTTTTGCATCTAAGCATGATTTTGTTACTCAAGTGTTGTCGAAACCGTTGGCTATTGTCTCTCCGGCCCGTCAAATGACATCTCGAGTATGTGTTCCGGATGTTACAATCACTTTGGGTGACTATAAGTTCTTGTCTTCTCCAAACGTTCTTGGTGACTCAGACATTGATCTTATTCTCAGAATGGATTGGCTTTCTAAGCACAAGGCTCAGCTTGATTGTGCAGCCAGGCAGATTCAATTGACTCATTCGTCTGAGGATGTAATTGTCTTTGCCACTCGTGATGATACCATCCGTCTATTTTCTCTCAATGAGAAGGGTCAACTGGATGCTATCTCGCAGATTCCAGTCATTTGCGAATATCAAGACGTCTTTCCAGAAGAGCTTCCAGGAATGCCTCCGCACCGGCTAGTTGAATTCATCATCTATCTTGAGCCTGGCACGGAACCTGTGTGCAAGAGTCCTTACAAGCTCGGACCTGAAGAGTTGAAGGAGCTGAAGAAGCAACTCGATATTCAAGATAGAATGGGTCTCATCCGGCCTAGTTCTTCTCCGTGGGGTTGTGGTGTTCTTTTTGTGAAGAAGAAGGATGGAACGGACCGACTTTGTGTTGATTACCGTCCATTGAACAAGAAGACCATCAAGAACAAATACCCACTTCCCAACATCAACGAGCTGTTCGAACAACTCAAAGGTGCCCAAGTATTCTCCAAGCTTGATCTTCGTATGGGTTATCATCAGATGCGAATCCGCGAGCAAGATATTCCCAAGACGGCTTTCAGGACAAGCTTTGGTTCATATGAATACACTGTCATGTCTTTTGGCCTCGTCAACGCTCCTCCGACTTTCTCTCGCATGATGAACTTCATCTTCAACGCCTACACCAATGACTTCGTTTTGGTCTATCTCGACGACATTCTGGTTTTCTCGAAGAACAAGGAAGATCATGCCAAGCACTTGCGTTTGGTACTCAATAAGCTGAGGGAACACCAGTTCTATGCCAAGTTCTCCAAGTGCAAATTTTGGCTCGATGAGGTTCTTTACCTTGGTCATATCATCTCTGCCAAGGGCATTGCGGTAAATCCTGAGAAGGTGTCTGCAATTGTGAATTGGGAAGCTTCCTTGGTCTCGCAAGCTACTGTCAAAGATTCGTTGAAAACTTTTCTAAGATCGCGAAGCCTCTCTCAAATCTTCTCCAGAAGCACGTCAAGTACGTTTGGTCTCCGGAGTGTGACATTGCTTTCAACACTTTGAAAGAGAAATTGGTCACTGCTCCAGTTCTGACTCCGCCTGATGAATCCAAGCCGTACGAGGTCTTTTGTGATGCCTCTCTCCAAGGTCTTGGCGCAGTGTTGATGCAAGAGAAGAAAGTTGTGGCTTATACGTCTCGCCAGTTGAAGCCCAACGAGAAGAACTACCCCACTCATGATCTCGAGTTGGTGGCAGTTGTGCATGCTCTTTTGACTTGGAGACATCTCTTATTGGGAAGAAAAGTGGACATCGTCACTGACCACAAGAGTCTCAAGTACATCTTCACTCAGCCTAATCTCAACCTCAGGCAAACTCGATGGGTCGAAATGATTCAAGAGTATAATCCGAGTATCAAGTATACTCCAAGCAAGGCCAATGTGATTGCTGACGCATTGAGCAGGAAGGCTTATTGCAACAGTCTTATTCTCAAGCCTTATCAACTCGAGCTTTGTGAAGCTTTCCACAAACTTAATCTGCAAGTTGTTCCTCAAGGTTTCCTCGCCAACCTTCAAGTCTCTCCTACCTTGGAAGACCAGATTCGCCAAGCTCATCTTCTTGATGCTATGATGAAAAAGGTGAAGATTGGGATTGCCAAGAGTCAACCCAAGTACAAGTGCTACTGCCTTGATGACAAGGATACTCTCATCTTCGAGGATCGTATTGTTGTGCCCAAAGGTGACCTTCGTAAAGTGATCATGAACGGGGCTCACAATTCTCTCCTCTCCATCCACCCTGGGAGCACGAAGATGTATCAGGACCTCAAGCAGGCTTATTGGTGGACTCGAATGAAGCACGAAATTGCTCAGTTCGTGAATGAATGTGATGTCTACAGAAGAGTGAAGGCAGAACACCAAAGGCCAGCTGGTCTCCTCCAACCTCTTGCCATTCCAGAATGGAAGTTTGACCACATTGAGATGGACTTCGTGACTGGGTTTCCAAAGTCCAAACATGGCAATGATGCTGTATTCGTTGTCATCGACAAACTCACTAAAGTGGCTCATTTTCTGCCTATCAAAGAGTCAATCACTGCAGCTCAATTGGCGGAGCTCTATACCTCTCGGATTGTCTCTCTGCACGGTATTCCTCAAGTGATATCTTCAGACCGTGGCAGCATCTTTACCTCCAAGTTTTGGGAATCTTTCCAGATGGCCATGGGCACCAACATCCGCTTCAGCACAACTTTCCATCCTCAAACTAGCGGTCAAGTCGAGCGTGTCAACCAGATTCTTGAAGATATGCTCAGGGCTTGTGTGATCTCCTTCGGCATGAAGTGGGAGGATTGTCTTCCTTATGCTGAATTCTCCTACAACAAAAGTTTTCAAGAAAGTTTGGGCAAGGCCCCATTTGAAATTCTGTATGGCAGGAAGTGTCGTACCCCTCTCAACTGATCTGAAACCGGTGAACATCAACTTTTGGGAAATGACTTAATCACAGAGGCAGAGGAAATGTGCAAAGTCATTCGAGATAACCTCAAAGCAGCCCAATCCCGCCAGAAGAGCTACTATGATAGTAAGCACCATGATTTGGCTTTCGAGATCGGAGATCATGTTTACCTCCGCGTCTCTCCTATGAAAGGTACTCGTCGCTTCGGTATCAAAGGGAAGCTTGCCCCTAGATACATGGGACCTTTCAAGATCGTCAGCAAGAGAGGCGATCTCGCTTATCAACTCGAGCTTCCTTCAAACTTTGCAAATGTTCATGACGTGTTCCATGTCTCTCAACTCCAAAAGTGCTTCAAGACTCCTGACTGCACCGTCAACTTCAAGGACATTGAGCTCCAAGAAGATCTCTCTTATCATGAGCACCCCATTGCTATTCTTGAAGAGACTGAACACAAGACTCGCAACAAGTCAATCAAATTCCTCAAAGTCAAGTGGTCACACCATTCCGACCGTGAAGCTACCTGGAAACGCGAGGATCACCTCCGTTCTGAATACCCGGCGTTCTTTCAGTCCTAGATCTCAGGACGAGATCCTTTCGTAGTGGTGGAGTGTTGTAACACCCCGGATATGATTTGCCTAATATGTAATCCAACTCTTGCCGTTTCCGGCGTTAAGTTATTTTATTTTCTCGGGTTCGGGTTTTTGTCTCCGTGTGTTGTTGTCGTTGTCATGCATCTCATATCATGTCATCATGTGCATTGCATTTGCATACGTGTTCATCTCATGCATCCGAGCATTTTCCCCGTTGTCCGTTTTGCATTCCGGCGCTCCGTTCTCCTCCGGTGGTCATTTCTACCTTTCTTTTGTGTGTGGGGATTAAACATTTCCGGATTGGACCGAGACTTGCCAAGCGGCCTTGGTTTACTACCGGTAGACCACCTGTCAAGTTTTGTACCATTTGGACTTCGTTTGGTGCTCCAACGGTTAACCGAGGGACTGAAAAGGTCTCGTGTGTGTTGCAGCCCAACACCCCTCCAAGTTGGCCCAAAACCCACCAAAACCCTCTCCATCATCTAGAGCGTTCGATCACGATCGCGTGGCCAAAAACCGCACCTCATTTGGACTCTCCTAGCTCCCTCTATGCCTATTTAAAGACCCCCTCAGAGATCCACGTTTCTTCTTCCCCCCGAAACCCTAAAAAAAACATCCCGCGCCGCGCCGGACACGTCCGTCCCCGGCCGGACAGCGTCCGCCACCGCCTCCGGCCAGCCGGGGTGCGCCACGTGGCAACCCGGGTCCCGCCGCCGCCGCAGCCCGCGGAAGCCCGCAGCCGGCCCTTTCCACCGCGCCACCGGGCCGCCTCCCCGCGCCTTCTTCGCCCCGCCGCCCGACGCCGCTGCCCCGCCGCCTTCACCTCGCCGGCCGGCGCCGCCGCGGCTCGCCTCACCGCCGACCTCATCACCTCGCCCGCCTCGACGCCGGCGACCACCGCCTCCTCGCCTCCCCGCCTGTTCCGGCCAGCCTCCCTTGCTCCGACCGCCCTCGTCAACTCCGGCGAGCAATCCAGTGAACCTCGAAGTCCGTGCGGCCAGATCTGGATTCGGATCCCATCTCGGTTGACTTTTATCCCCGAAACCCTAATATTTTGCCCATGTTCATCATGTCTTAACTCCGCATCCGTAGCTCCGTTTTGGGCATATAGCATATCAAAATGTTCGTCTCAGAGAGCACATCATTTCATCTCATTGCATCATTTTCATTTGAGTTCATCTTGATGGCCCAAATGCTGTTGGAAGAGTGCTATTTGAGATAATGGTCAGATCTGCTGCTCTAATTAGATATTTGTCATTTTTGCCATGATTATTGTGTGCATGATATGCCCCAGAGCTCTACATGTGTTTTGTTATATGTTTTGCCATCTATCCAAAGGTGCAACCCATGTATTTTTGTGATGTGTGTGGTGACTAGCACAAGCTTGCAAAGTGGGGCATTCGTTAATGCTGATTTTAGGGACTTAGCATATGCACTAAGTCCTTGGACTGTTTATGTCAATATGCCATATGTTCATGTTGTTTCCTAGTGATCCGTGCCTCTTTTGAGGATGATCATTAAGGATGTTTTGTTAATCTTGTAGTTCTCTATCCATCCATGTCTTTGTTTGCAATTATGGAGCACCCTAGCTTGAGGCAATTGAGCTCTACTTTTGCTATTTCGTGAATCTGGGTAGATTGTCTACTTGTTAGCAATTTTGCCGAGGATGTTGTAGTTGATCCGTGCATGCTATGCTATTGTTCTTGCCATGTCTAGCTTGTATTTTGTGTATTCTTGATGGCTGTATGCTTAGTTTGTCATGACTTGCTCTGTAGTGAGCGCATCGAGCTCGTAAACATGCCTAATTGATATCTGTTTCAGCATGCTCCAGTTTTCACCAAGTCTGAGAACTAATTATGTTTTTGCCATGTTCACATGCTTGCAAATGTATTTTCTGATCCCTTTTGGCTCAAGGTCACTAAGAGACTTTTGTTAAGCTATTTGAGTAGCTCCATGCCATGTTTTACTTTGCCATTTTCAGGTCCTGTAGCATATAGTTTTCATGCTCCAAAGTGGGATACCTGATCTGAAATTCCAGACAAGTGTTAATTTCACTAAGTCTGATTTTTTTTTACCAAATGCATTTTTGCCATGCTTGTTTGAACCTGTTAATGGATGAATTGGTCGTAGCTCAGTGCTAGTATTTTGTTAAGCATCATGAGTGGATCCCTGCCATTTATTTTGATGCCATGTTTGGGTGCTGTAGCATGTTTATCTTGTTGCATTTAGGTGGCTACTTGCTGTAAATCGCAGAACGTGGTCATATTTGAATTGCTTGCCATTTCCAAACCGTAACTCCGATTCCGGCGTTCTTTATATCGTTTTCAAGCGATTTAATCTCACCTTTCCAGTGGCACACTTGGATTTCCAAGTTGAGGCCAGGTTCATGCATTCCTTGTCAAATCTTGCATATGCATCGCATATTGCATCCCACATAGCATGCCATCTTTGCATCATATTTTTTGAGCTTTGCATGTGGTTGATTGCGTTCCGTTTTCTTTCGAGGATCCAGTCAACTCTGACAACTTTGCAGGCAAGATGATCATACCCTCGAAATCACTACTATCTTTGCTTTGCTAGATGCTCGCTCTTTTGCTATGCCTATGCTACGATGCCTACCACTTGCTTATCATGCCTCCCAAATTTCCATGTCAAACCTCTGACCCACCATGTCCTAGCAAACCGTTGATTGGCTATGTTACCGCTTTGCTCAGCCCCTCTTATAGCGTTGCTAGTTGCAGGTGAAGATTGGAGACCGTTCCTTATTGGAACATTATTTACTTGTTGGGATATCATTATATTGCCTTGTTATCTTAATGCATCTATATACTTGGTAAAGGGTGGAAGGCTCAGCCTCTCGCCTAGTGTTTTGTTCCACTCTTGCCGCCCTAGTTTCCATCATGTCGGTGTTATGTTCCCGGATTTTGTGTTCCTTACGCGGTTGGGTGATAATGGGAACCCCTTGATAGTTCGCCTTGATTAAAGGTTTTCCAGCAATGCCCAACCTTGGTTTTACCATTTGCCACCTAGTCTCTTATTCCCTTGGGTTTCCGGAGCCCAAGGGTCATCTTATTTAACCCCCCCCCCCGGGCCAGTGCTCCTCTGAGTGCTGGTCCAACCTAGAGCCCCTTGCAGCGCCACCTCGGGAAACTCGAGGGCTGGTTTTAGTTGTACGGATTGCTTATCCGATTGTGCCCTGAGAACGAGATATGTGCAGCTCCTATCGGGATTTGTCGGCACATTTGGGCGGTGTTGCTGGATTGGTTTTAACTTGACGAAGTGTCTTGAAGAACCAGGATACCGACTCTGATCGGAATGTCTCGGGAGAAGGTCTATTCCTTCGTTGACCGTGAGAGCTTGTCATGGGCTAAGTTGGGACTCCCCTGCAGGGATTTGAACTTTCGAAAGCCGTGCCTGCGGTTATGGGCAGATGGGAATTTGTTAATGTCCGGTTGTAGATAACTTGAACCTTAACTTAATTAAAATGAATCAACCGTGTGAGTTACCGTGATGGTCTCTTCTCGGCGGGGTCCGGTAAGTGAACACGGTGTTAGAGTAATGCTTGCCGCAGGTTTCCTTCTAGTTACTTGTTTGCGCTTTGCCTCCTCTTCTTGCTCCCTTTTGCGAACAGGTTAGCCACCATATATGCTAGTCGCTTGCTGCAGCTCCAAATATTTACCTTGCCTTACCTATGAGCTTAAATAGTCTTGATCGCGAGGGTGCGAGATTGCTGAGTCCCTGTGGCTCACAGTTTACTTCCAAACCAGATGCAGGGCCTGATGATTCCGTTCCAGATGACGCGCTTGAGCTCAAGTGGGAGTTCGACGAGGACTCACGCCGATACTACGTGTCTTTCCCTGATGATCAGTAGTGGTGCCCAGTTGGGGTGATCGGAACCGTGTCGCATGTTGGGTTATCTTTTATTTTGGCGCCGTAGTCGGGCCATGAGTGCTTGATTGATGTAATGCTATTTATGTACTTTGATTGACGTGGCGAGTGTAAGCCAACTATGTATCTGCCCTTTTATAATCTATATTACATGGGATGTTATGAAGATTGCCTAACTTGCGACATTGCTTTCAATGCGGTTATGTCTCTAAGTCGTGCCTCGACACGTGGGAGCTATAGCCACATCGAGGGTGTTACAATGTCATAGCATGCGTATGCGTCCTTGGCCACGTAGGTTATGTAGGCTAGATTCAGATGTACGTCCCACGTGTTCAGGTCATCTTCTTTCATGTTGGCGTATCAGGGGTCGATGATGGTCTCAGCGAGGTCAACCACGGAGTCCTTCTCCTGCCCGTTGCTGATGATCTTGTATTGCTTCTGGATGTCGACAATCTTGTTGCATCAGATGGCCGAATCGTCGCGTTCTTCCTTCTCTCCACCGTAGCGAAGGTGCAGTCGGCGCTGCCGATGAAACGGGCGAATGCTCCAGAACCTGGTGCAGCCATAGGACTGAGGCGAGGCAGAGCTTCACCGAGTCCGTATCGTTGGCGTACATCACATTCAACTTGGTGCAGCCATAGGACTGAATGGCGAACACAAAGGGGAACTCCTTGCTGAAGTCCATATCCAGCAGGCTCACCCCTCGGATTGCCATTGGAGTCTCTTCGAGTGAATGAGTGTGTAGTGTTGGGGAACGTAGCAGAAAACAAAAAATTTCCTACTCGTTTCACCAAGATCATCTAGGAGTTCATCTAGCAACGAGTGATTAGATGCATCTACATACCTTTGTAGATCACGCACGGAAGCGTTCAGAAGAACGGTGATGATGTAGTCGTACTCGACGTGATCCAAATCACCGATGACCAGCACCGAACGGACGGCACCTCCGCGTTCAACACACGTACGGGACGGGAGACGTCTCCTCCTTCTTGATCCAGCAAGGGGGAAGGAGAGGTTGATGAAGATCCAGCAGCACGACGGCGTGGTGGTGGATGCAGGGCGTCACAGCAGCAGGGCTTCGCCGAGACTACGAGGGAGAGACGTAACGGGGGGAGATGGAGGCGCCAGGGGCTGGTGTGAAATCCCTCCTCTTCCCCCCCACTATATATAGGGGTGCCAGGGGGGCGCCGGCCCTAGTAGATGGGATCTACTAGGGGGGCGGCGGCCAAGGGGAGGTTTCCCTCCCCCCAAGGCACCTAGGGGTGCCTTCCACCACATGGACTCTTCCATGGTGGAAACCCTAGGCGCATGGGCCTATAGGGGCTGGTGCCCTTGGCCCATCTAGGCCAAGGCGCACCCCCTACAGCCCATGTGGCCCCCCGGGACAGGTGGCCCCACCCGGTGGACCCCCGGGACCCTTCCGGTGGTCCCGGTACAATACCGATAACCCCGAAACTTGTCCCGATGCCCGAAATAGCACTTCCTATATATAATTCTTTACCTCCGGACCATTCCGGAACTCCTCGTGACGTCCGGGATCTCATCCGGGACTCCGAACAACATTCGGGTTTCTGCATATACATATCTTCATAACCCTAGCGTCACCGAACCTTAAGTGTGTAGACCCTACGGGTTCGGGAGACAAGCAGACATGACCGAGACGACTCTCCGGTCAATAACCAACAGCGGGATCTGGATACCCATGTTGGCTCCCACATGCTCCACGATGATCTCATCGGATGAACCATGATGTCGAGGATTCAATCAATCCCGTACGCTATTCCCTTTGTCTATCGATATGTTACTTGCCCGAGATTCGATCGTCGGTAACCCAATACCTCGTTCAATCTCGTTACCGGCAAGTCACTTTACTCGTATCGTAATGCATGATCCCGTGACCAGACACTTGGTCACTCTGAGCTCATTATGATGATGCATTACCGAGTGGGCCCAGTGATACCTCTCCGTCATACGGAGTGACAAATCCCAGTCTTGATCCATGTCACCCAACAGATACTTTCGGAGATACCCGTAGTCTACCTTTATAGTCACCAAATTACATTGTGACGTTTGGCATACCCAAAGCACTCCTCTAGTATCCGGGAGTTACACGATCTCATGGTCTAAGAAACAGATACTTTGACATTGGAAAACTCTAGCAAACGAACTATACGATCTTGTGCTATGTTTAGGATTGGGTCTTGTCCATCACATCATTCTCCCAATGATGTGATCTCGTTATCAATGACATCCAGTGTCCATAGTCAGGAAACCATGACTATCTGTTGATCAACGAGCTAGTCAACTAGAGGCTCACTAGGGACATGTTGGTGTCTGTTATTCACACATGTATTACGATTTCCGGATAACACAATTATAGCATGAATAAAGACAATTATCATGAACAAGGAAATATAATAATAATGCTTTTATTATTGCCTCTAGGGCATATTTCCAACAGTCTCCCACTTGCACTAGAGTCAATAATCTAGTTACATTGTGATGAATCGAACACCCATGGAATTCTGGTGTTGATCATGTTTTGCTCTAGGGAGAGGTTTAGTCAACGGATCTGCTATATTCAGGTCTGTATGTACTTTACAAATCTCTATGTCTCCATCTTGAACATTTTCACGAATGGAGTTGAAGCGACGCTTGATGTGCCTTGTCTTCTTGTGAAACCTGGGCTCCTTGGCAAGTGCAATAGCTCCAGTGTTGTCACAGAAGAGCTTGATCGGCCCCGACGCATTGGGTATGACTCCTAGGTCGGTGATGAACTCCTTCACCCATATTGCTTCATGTGCTGCCTCCGAGGCTGCCATGTACTCCGCTTCACATGTAGATCCCGCCACGACGCTTTGCTTGCAACTGCACCAGCTTACTGCCCCACCATTCAAAATATACACGTATCCGGTTTGTGACTTAGAGTCATCCAGATCTGTGTCGAAGCTAGCGTCGACGTAACCCTTTACGACGAGCTCTTCGTCACCTCCATAAATGAGAAACATTTCCTTAGTCCTTTTCAGGTACTTCAGGATATTCTTGACCGCTGTCCAGTGTTCCTTGCCGGGATTACTTTGGTACCTTCCTACCAAACTGACGGCAAGGTTAACATCAGGTCTGGTACACAGCATGGCATACATAATAGAACCTATGGCTGAGGCATAGGGGATGACGCTCATCTCTTCTATATCTTCTGCCGTGGTCGGACATTGAGCTGAGCTCAATTACATACCTTGTAACACAGGCAAGAACCCCTTCTTGGATTGATCCATATTGAACTTCTTCAATATCTTATCAAGGTATGTGCTTTGTGAAAGACCTATGAGGAGTCTCGATCTATCTCTATAGATTTTGATGCCTAATATATAAGCAGCTTCTCCAAGGTCCTTCATTGAAAAACTTTTATTCAAGTAGGCCTTGATGCTGTCCAAGAGTTCTATATCATTTCCCATCAAAAGTATGTCATCTACATATAATATGAGAAATGCTACAGAGCTCCCACTCACTTTCTTGTAAACGCAGGCTTCTTCATAAGTCTGTGTAAACCCAAACGCTTTGATCATCTCATCAAAGCGAATGTTCCAACTCCGAGATGCTTGCACCAGCCCATAAATCGAGCGTTGGAGCTTGCACACTTTGTCAGCATTCCTGGATCGACAAAACCTTCTGGCTGCATCATATACAATTCTTCCTTAAGGAAACCATTAAGGAATGCCGTTTTGACGTCCATTTGCCATATTTCGTAATCATAGAATGCGGCAATTGCTAACATGATTCGGACGGACTTCAGCTTCGCTACCGGTGAGAAAGTCTCATCGTAGTCAACCCCTTGAACTTGTCGATAACCCTTAGCGACAAGCCGAGCTTTATAGATGGTCACATTACCATCCGCGTCTGTCTTCCTCTTAAAGATCCATTTATTTTCTATGGCTCGCCGTTCTACGGGCAAGTCAGTCAAAGTCCATACTTCGTTTTCATACATGGATCCTATCTCTGATTTCATGGCTTCTAGCCATTTGTCGGAATCCGGGCCCGCCGTCGCTTCTTCATAGTTCGAAGGTTCACCGTTGTCTAATAGCATGATTTCCAAGACAGGGTTGCCGTACCACTCTGGTGCGGAACGTGTCCTTGTGGACCTTCGAATTTCAGTAGGGGCTTGATCAGAAGTATCTTGATCATTGTCATTAACTTCCTCTCTAGTCGGTGCAGGCACCTCAGGAACATTTTCTTGAGTTGCGCCATTTTCTGGTTCAAGAGGTAATACTTCATCAAGCTCTACTTTCCTCCCACTTACTTCTTTCGAGAGAAACTCTTTCTCCAGAAAGGACCCATTCTTGGCAACAAAGATCTTGCCTTCGGATCTGAGGTAGAAGGTGTACCCAATAGTTTCTTTTGGGTATCCTATGAAGACGCATTTTTCCGACTTGGGTTCGAGCTTTTCAGGTTGAAGTTTCTTGACATAAGCATCGCATCCCCAAACTTTTAGAAACGACAACTTAGGTTTCTTCCCAAACCATAATTCATACGGTGTCGTCTCAACGGATTTCGACGGAGCCCTATTTAAAGTGAACGCGGCAGTCTCTAAAGCATAGCCCCAAAAGGATAGCGGTAAATCGGTAAGAGACATCATAGATCGCACCATATCTAATATAGTGCGATTACGACGTTCGGATACACCATTACGCTGAGGTGTTCCAGGCGGCGTGAGTTGTGAAACTATTCCACATTTTCTTAAGTGTGTGCCAAACTCGTGACTCAAGTATTCTCCTCCACGATCTGATCGTAGAAACTTGATTTTCCTGTCACGTTGATTTTCAACCTCACTCTGAAATTCCTTGAACTTTTCAAAGGTTTCAGACTTGTGTTTCATTAAGTAGATATACCCATACCTACTTAAATCATCAGTGAGGGTGAGAACATAACGATAGCCACCGCGAGCCTCAACACTCATTGGACCGCACACATCAGTATGTATGATTTCCAATAAGTCGGTTGCTCGCTCCATTGTTCCTGAGAACAGAGTCTTGGTCATTTTACCCATAAGGCATGGTTCGCATGTGTCAAATGATTCATAATCAAGAGACTCTAAAAGTCCATCAGCATGGAGCTTCTTCATGCGTTTGACACCTATGTGACCAAGGCGGCAGTGACACAGGTATGTGGGACTATCATTATCAACCTTACTTCTTTTGGTACTCACATTATGAACATGTGTAGCATCACGTTCGAGATTCATAAAGAATAAACCATTCACCATAGGAGCATGACCATAAAACATATCTCTCATAAAAATGGAACAACCATTATTCTCAGATTTAAAAGAGTAGCCATCTCGAATTAAACGAGATCCCGATACAATGTTCATGCTCAAAGCTGGCACTAAATAACAATTATTAAGGTTTAAAACTAATCCCGAAGGGAGATGCAGAGGTAGCGTGCCGACAGCGACCACATTGACCTTGGAACCATTCCCGACTCGCATCGTCACCTCGTCCTTTGCCAGTTTCCGCTTATTCCACAGCCCCTGCTTTGAGTTACAAATGTGAGCAACTGCACCGGTATCAAATACCCAGGAGCTACTACGGGCACTAGTAAGGTACACATCAATTACATGTATATCACATATACCTTTTGTTTTGCCGGCCTTCTTATCCGCTAAGTACTTAGGGCAGTTCCGCTTCCAGTGACCGCTTCCCTTGCAATAAAAGCACTCAGTCTCGGGCTTGGGTCCATTCTTTGGCTTCTTCCCGGCAGCTTGCTTGCCAGGCGCGGCAACCTCCTTGCCGTCCTTCTTGAAGTTCTTTTTACCCTTGCCTTTCTTGAACTTAGTGGTTTTATTGACCATCAACACTTGATGTTACTTCCTGACTTCTACCTCTGCTGATTTCAGCATAGCAAATACTTCAGGAATGGTCTTTTCCATCCCCTGCATATTGAAGTTCATCACAAAGCTCTTGTAGCTTGGTGGAAGCGACTGGAGGATTCTGTCAATGACCGCATCATCCGGGAGATTAACTCCCAGCTGAGTCAAGCGGTTATGCAACCCAGACATAGTGAGTATGTGCTCACTGACAAAACTGTTTTCCTCCATCTTACAGCTGAAGAATTTGTCGGAGACTTCATATCTCTCGACCCGGGCATGAGCTTGGAAAACCATTTTCAGCTCTTCGAACATCTCATATGCTCCATGTCTCTCAAAACGCTTTTGGAGCCCCGACTCTAGGCTGTAAAGCATGCCGCACTAAACAAGGGAGTAGTCATCGGAACGTGCCTGCCAAGCGTTCATAACATCTTGTTCTGCAGGGAGAACGGGTGCGTCACCAAGCGGTGCTTGTAGGACATAATCTTTCTTGGCAGCTATGAGGATGATCCTCAGGTTCCGGACCCAGTCCGTATAGTTGCTGCCATCGTCTTTCAGCTTGGTTTTCTCTAGGAACGCGTTGAAGTTGAGGACTACGTTGGCCATTTAATCTACAAGACATATTCTAAAATATTTAGACTAAGTTCATGATAATTAAGTTCAACTAATCAAATTATTAATGAACTCCCACTTAGATTATACATCCCTCCAGTCATCTAAGTATTACATGATCCGAGTTTAACTAGACCGTGTCCGATCATCACGTGAGACGGACTAGTCAACGTCGGTGAACATCTTCATGTTGATCGTATCTTCTATACGACTCATGCTCGACCTTTCGGTCTTCTGTGTTCCGAGGCCATGTCTGTACATGCTAGGCTCGTCAAGTTAACCTAAGTGTTTGCATGTGTAAATCTGTCTTACACCCGTTGTATGTGAACGTCTGAATAAAACACCCGATCATCACGTGGTGTTTTGAAACAGCGAACTGTCGCAACGGTGCACAGTTAGGGGGAACACTTCTTGAATTTATTGTGAGGGATCATCTTATTTACTACCGTCGTTCTAAGTAAACAAGATGCAAAACATGATAAACATCACATGCAATCAAATAATAAACGTGACATGATATGGCCAATATCACATAGCTCCTTTGATCTCCATCTTGGGGCTCCATGATCATCTTGTCACCGGCTTGACACCATGATCTCCATCATCATGATCTCCATCATCGTGTCTCCATGAAGTTGCTCGCCAACTATTACTTCTACTACTATGGCTAACGCGTTTAGTAATAAAGTAAAGTAATTTACATGGCGTTTCTCGATGACACGCAGGTCATAAAAAGAATAAAGACAACTCCTATGGCTCCTGCCGGTTGTCATACTCATCGACATGCAAGTCGTGAATCCTATTACAATAGCATGAACATCTCATACATCACATATAGATCATTCATCATTCATCACAACTTTGGCCATATCATATCACAAACCACTTGCTGCAAAAACAAGTTAGACGTCCTCTAATTGTTGTTGCAAGTTTTACGTGGCTGAATTAGGGTTCTAGCAAGAACGTTTTCTTACCTATGTTAAAGCCACAACGTGATTTGTCAACTTCTATTTACCCTTCATAAGGACCCTGTTCATCGATTCCGCTCCAACTAAAGTGAGAGAGACAGACACCCGCCAGCCACCTTATGCAACTAGTGCATGTTAGTCGGTGGAACCGGTCTCACGTAAGCGTACGTGTAAGGTTGGTCCGGGCCGCTTCATCCCACAATACCGCTGAAGCAAGAAAGGACTAGTAACGGCAAGAAAGTTGACAAATCTACGCCCACAACAAATTGTGTTCTACTCGCGCAAGAAGAACTACGCATAGACCTAGCTCTGATACCACTGTTGGGGAACGTAGCAGAAAACAAAAAATTTCCTACTCGTTTCACCAAGATCATCTAGGAGTTCATCTAGCAACGAGTGATTAGATGCATCTACATACCTTTGTAGATCGCGCACGGAAGCGTTCAGAAGAACGGTGATGATGTAGTCGTACTCGACGTGATCCAAATCACCGATGACCAGCGCCGAACGGACGGCACCTCCGCGTTCAACACACGTACAGGACGGGAGACGTCTCCTCCTTCTTGATCCAGCAAGGGGGAAGGAGAGGTTGATGAAGATCCAGCAGCACGACGGCGTGGTGGTGGATGCAGGGCGTCACAGCAGCAGGGCTTCGCCGAGACTACGAGGGAGAGACGTAACGGGGGGAGATGGAGGCGCCAGGGGCTGGTGTGAAATCCCTCCTCTTCCCCCCCCCCACTATATATAGGGGTGCCAGGGGGGCGCCGGCCCTAGTAGATGAGATCTACTAGGGGGGCGGCGGCCAAGGGGAGGTTTCCCTCCCCCCCAAGGCACCTAGGGGTGCCTTCCACCACATGGACTCTTCCATGGTGGAAACCCTAGGCTCATGGGCCTATAGGGGCTGGTGCCCTTGGCCCATCTAGGCCAAGGCGCACCCCCTACAGCCCATGTGGCCCCCCGGGACAGGTGGCCCCACCCGGTGGACCCCCGGGACCCTTCCGGTGGTCCCGGTACAATACCGATAACCCTGAAACTTGTCCCGATGCCCGAAATAGCACTTCCTATATATAATTCTTTACCTCCGGACCATTCCGGAACTCCTCGTGACGTCCGGGATCTCATCCGGGACTCCGAACAACATTCGGGTTTCTGCATATACATATCTTCATAACCCTAGCGTCACCGAACCTTAAGTGTGTAGACCCTACGGGTTCGGGAGACAAGCAGACATGACCGAGACGACTCTCCGGTCAATAACCAACAGCGGGATCTGGATACCCATGTTGGCTCCCACATGCTCCACGATGATCTCATCGGATGAACCACGATGTCGAGGATTCAATCAATCCCGTACGCTATTCCCTTTGTCTATGGATATGTTACTTGCCCGAGATTCGATCGTCGGTATCCCAATACCTCGTTCAATCTCGTTACCGGCAAGTCACTTTACTCGTACCGTAATGCATGATCCCGTGACCAGACACTTGGTCACTCTGAGCTCATTATGATGATGCATTACCGAGTGGGCCCAGTGATACCTCTCCGTCATACGGAGTGACAAATCCCAGTCTTGATCCATGTCACCCAACAGATACTTTCGGAGATACCCGTAGTCTACCTTTATAGTCACCCAGTTATGTTGTGACGTTTGGCATACCCAAAGCACTCCTACGGTATCCGGGAGTTACACGATCTCATGGTCTAAGAAACAGATACTTTGACATTGGAAAACTTTAGCAAACGAACTATACGATCTTGTGCTATGTTTAGGATTGGGTCTTGTCCATCACATCATTCTCCCAATGATGTGATCTTGTTATCAATGACATCCAGTGTCCATAGTCAGGAAACCATGACTATCTGTTGATCAACGAGCTAGTCAACTAGAGGCTCACTAGGGACATGTTGGTGTCTGTTATTCACACATGTAATATGATTTCCGGATAACACAATTATAGCATAAATAAAGACAATTATCATGAACAAGGAAATATAATAATAATGCTTTTATTATTGCCTCTAGGGCATATTTCCAACATGTAGGCGGCGGCAACAGTTCGTTTTTCAGCTCTTGGGGAACAGGATTCAACAGTAAGCTAAGTGTGTACATGCGACAATAGTTACTACCCCTCCCTCGTCCGTTGCATGCCCGGCAGAAGATGCACCCTCGGCCACACGTTGGTTCACGAGCAGGTCTGGATTGGTACTGTAATAACTGGAGTTAGTGGTCACTTTACTTAAATTTAATTAGCTTTAATAGAAATTTGTACTTAAAAGAAGCAATGCATTCGCTCGTTTGAAATTTTTACTCAACATGCACAACAATTAGAATTATTATTCTCAGGACGCACACGATCAGCACATTTGTCGCACTTTCACAAAGATAATACTACCAAGTTTAAACTGTTTGTTATGGCTGTTGTCCTCTGCATCATCATGCCGTGTTTCCCAGCTTGCAAGATTCAGAACCAACAACTAAGATCCAAATAATAAGTACAACAAAGATGCCTACATATCTCATTGATTCCCAGCTTGCAAGATTCAGTACCAACAATTAAGATCCAAATAATAAGTACAACAAAGATGCCTACACATCTCATTGATTCCCAGCTTGCAAGATTTAGAACCAACCCATTAGAGCCTTTTGATAAAGTGAATATCGGGATTAAATCCATCTTGGCTAGCCATGTCATACAATCAAAGAACTTGGCGAATGCTCCTGACCGTCACAACATTTGTAGTTGAGTATTCCTGTTTGCACAGCATGTTTGCACAGCACAAACAAGGAGACAGGGGAGCATGATTTCGCTTTAATAGCGGCCTCCTTGAACTCAACCTCCAGCTCTACTTGGATGAGGTCTGCCTGGAGTTCCACGATTCAATTCATGCGCCTTCTTCTGCAGTTCACCTGAAATGAAGCAAAGATTGCATCATTCAGCTAGCAAGAAGTACTTGCTCTTGTGAGCTGGCAGGTTCTTCTTTAGTAGTTGCACCAAAATTGATGAACATTAAGGTTGGCTGTCCGGCTCATGTAAAGTGCAACTATAATTTTCTTATCCTTTTGTGCAGTTCCACTAAAATAAAGTGCCATTGTGGTGACAGTGATGGCTCCATCTTGCAAAGGCTAATAAAATGTTGCACGAGATTACCAGCAGAACTTGACGGAGATTTTGGAAACTCCAATCACCATTTGTGCAGTTCCACCAAAATTGAGTGATGTTGCCCACGTGACATTTTAGTTGAACTATACAAGACAGTCATTCCAAAAACAAAGTGTTTTGTGTAGTTCACCAAAAGGTCACAATAGCAACAAGGTGAAATGGACATCCCTATCTGCACAAAAAGATAGAAAGTAAATAGTTGTTGTTCAATAAGGATATACGAAACATATACAAAATGAAAAGAAGCATGTTAATTATGTTCATGGCAATCAGGCAAGGACAGTACAAATTTTAAAACGTCAGCAATGCTTCATGTTATCAGAAGCATTACGATCAACAATGAGATTCCTCAAATATGGGATTACTTTAATGGTGGCATTGCTTGTTTACCAGACATAATAAATCAACAGCAGCTAAAGAGTTGGTTTAAGTGCATGGGACCGTGGGGACACCAAGACACTTAGTAGCGTAAAGGAGCAACTTACTTATCATACTGGGGAAAACAACAGGAGTGCCATTGTACTATGTGAGGGCAGCAAATCTAATCTTGGAGACCTTTTACTATGTGAGGGCAGAAAATCTAATCCTGGAGACCTTTTACTATGTGAGGGCAGAAAATCTAATCCTGGAGACCTTTTACTATGTGAGGGCAGCAAATATAATCCTAAGACCTTTTACTATGTGAGGGCAACAAGTCTAATCCTGGAGACCTTTTACTATGTGATGGCAGCAAATCTAATCCTAGACATACTTTGTTGACTTGTCCACCAGCCGCCACTTTCTATCCTTTTTTCAACCAATAATAGATCTGTTCCTTATCCAGTTTGTACTGCGTTTTCCCATTATTTCCCTTTTCAACCAAAAGACCGGTTGGGTATCCAGTCTCTACTACTTTCACCATATTATTTCCTCTTTGAATCAAATCCTAGATTCATGCTACAACTTTCCCCCCTTTCTTTGTTGTTTGAACAAACCCTAGATTCCAATGCATGAAGTAGCTTTACCTCTAATAATACTAAAAATTTAGGTGGCTTTGGAAGAGCTGATGGGAGTAGAAAAAGATGCACATGCAGACACGTGGGGAGCTGAGGCAGTAGAGCAAGGCCGCTTTTGAAGAACTTATACCTGAGGGTTGCCGGGATGTCGGCGGCGGCAGGTCGGATCTGCGGACAATATGGTAGGGAGGAAGAAGGGTCGGAGGACCTCCCGAGCCGGCCATGTGTCAGAGAGAACGGCACGGGCAGAGGATCGGGCCCCTCCGGTAGCTGTGGGTTTCCTCCATCGGCGGTGATGACCGCGTGAATGATGCACCTTTTAGTCCTCTACACACACCGGCCAAAGGGATCCGGCCGGATCTGTGACCAGCGGTGAGCAGAGAGAAAATGTTGCTACCGCTGTCTTGTTTATATCTGGAGAGGATGAGAGAATGAAGAGAGCAACCCTAGTAAAGCAAGCGCTCAGGCCCCTGCGTCCATATATAGTGGAGTGATTATCTTTTTTCTCTCCACAACAAGCATTTTAATTTGTGTACGTGGCATTAAAGAAAAGAAACTCTCTATTTAAGGTGACTACTGTATGACTCCTACTTACTACTAGTAGTACTACAATATTGTTCACTTGTGCTCCCCGCCCCTCCATTCTTTGAACAACCCCACGAGTGAATAAACATACAGTAAGTACTGTATTTATATAGAACGAACAAGCTCGAACTATTTTCGCATAGTTAAAAGTTGAGGGCGGGGCTTTTCCCGGGCAGTACGCGCGGCAGTTTTCGGGTAGGGCTAGAAGACTATTTTAATTTTTTTAAAAACTTCGAGACAGCCACATAGAATGGAGCCGACCCCAACGATTTTAAGCTTACAGGCACGGTACACGCTATCCTAGACTACTATACACATGAAACTGCCACACGAGCGTCCGGGCTGCGCTTGGCTCTTTGCCTCTTCGGGAAGTCGAACAATCATGGAATACTACTGCACTGGAGGAGTGCTACAGTATGCTTCTGGCCATCTGACACCGATTGAACTGCTGCATGTCCACCGCGTGTAGCGAAAGCTTCTCCTAGTCTTGCCAGCCACCACGCTCATGGGCGAGGGAGGGACGCTCCTGCCTTTGTGTGTATGACAGGTGGGCCCTACAGGTGTGTGGACAACCTGTCATACAGCCAAAGGCAGGTGCAGTTAAGTCCGCGAGGGAGAGGATAATCAAACTTCTCGTTGATGTACGAGTTGACGCGACACATCAAAGCACTACACTCGATATATTTCAATAATTTGCATGTGTGACTCCCAGATGCAGAGGCCGGGGGTCATCATCCTCCTTTTCGAGAAAAAACAGACGCGTGTGTGAGAGGACGAGTGCGTGCGTGCACCTCTTGTCGGTGTACAAAAAGAGGGGTGCACTTTTTGTACCCCTATAACTGTGCACGGGTAGATGGAGCCGCGGGCACCACCACACCAAGCAAGGCAAGGGAGGTGACCCAGGGTAAGACCGAAGCTCAAGGGAACTAGGACGACACCAAGGCCAAAACCACGAAGAACAAAGGAGACGAAGCGGACTCCCCCGGCAAGATCCTTGCCGGGAGACAGTTTTAGCAACCCCGGCAAGACCCTTGCCGCGGCAACTCGCCCCATGCCTACGGAGCAAATAACCCTTGAGTCCACTGCCCCCATGGGTCAAGGATTTGGGAGACATCCCCGTGGTGGCATGCAGATCTTTGTGAAGACATTCAAGATCAGATACGTACAATAGAAGATGACGACCATCAGGCCCACACCGACTAAATCTCCACTACCGTACGCATGCGGCTGCCGACCCAACCGGCTGGGCAGGCACCTACGTGGCGGCATGCAGATCTTCGTGATGACCCTCCATTGCGCCACCTCAGCTACCTGCCTACCTACATGGCATCACAGGCATCGCTGGCCAGGGCGCGTGTCGACACAAGAAGGAGCGGCGATGGACGAGACAGGTTTCTCCCCCGTCCCCGATAAAGCAAGGACACCTAAGCAAGACACATTAAATGCGCCTTGTCATGTAATGCGAGGGATAACCTCGCATCACTGTACCCTTTCTACCTCCTGCGTGCCACTGTGGCAACCCCTTTTTCTATAAAAGGAGGCCCGAGGCGACCAGGAGGAGGATTCGGCTTTTTGGAGCTCCTAATGCCCAGAGCTAGCTCAAGAACAGGAATATACATCCACCAAAGCAGGAGTAGGGTTTTACGCATCCTCGCGGCCCGAACCTGGATAAACAAACTGTGTACTATCTGTTTGATCCGCTCTTCTCACGACCCCGCGCCCAGCTAATCGTAGTAGGGATTCTTGTGATCCCATAGGTGTCGTTCCCACCGACATCTTTGGCGCGCCAGGTAGGGGGTGCAGTTGTGAGAATTGGCTCTAGCAGTTAGCCTAGCACTCCTTTGTCTTCGTGGCCCTTGGAGAAGAAAGGAGGCCAGAAGATCGGCACTCGAGCGACTTCAAACAGAAGCTAAGTTGCACTGAACCCTTATTTGTTCTATCCTTCTTATATGAGATTATTCCCCCAGGAGATGTCACGCCTTTGTATGAGAAACCTGCACGCCAGGGGGCTCTCCCACGATCGGCAACGCCCTTGCCCTATTTCGAGTCCACTCAATGGCTCAAGCGGCTGCGTCGAGAATGGCAGAGTAGCCTTCCGCGATCAACAACGCGCTCGATTCTGACTCGAGTCAAGCTCGACAGTTCGAGCGGCTGCGTTCAGAACGGTAAGGTGGCTCGTCCGGCAGCACACATACCCGGCAGGCCCATGGGGATCCGTCCCCAAAACGCCGCTAGGGGCTTCCGCACCGGCAAACCTACCCAATCGACGTAGGGCGCGCATACAAAGAGAAATTGAACGGGAAAATAATGTACATGAAAATTAGGAGTACTGCAAAAGTTATGTTACATCACATCATTGCTGCGGTTCTAACTGAAGATAAAATTTGTCTTGGTCGGGAACCTATAGCGGCGAAGAAGAACGGGATTCCTAATCCCGGCGCTGGCCTTCCACCCTCTTGATTTCGTCGATACTGCTGATGATGGGCTTGATGCGCTCCTTGAGCACCGTGAGGTCAGTACCATCCGCCAAGCTATCCATCGCGACTTCGAAGTCGAGGTCAGGATTCCAGTACGCCATCTTGGTGAGGACCTTGGTCATGACCCCCCGACAAAGTCGCCCCCCCCCCGGCCAACATGGCCGCTCTGTTGGAGTGAAGATAAGCCAAGGCTCCAAGGACGCCCTCAAAGAACTGGGTCAGCTTGGCGTTGATGGTCCCGCTGCGCTCAGGGGCATACCTCACGTTTGGCATCCCCATGGTGGCCAACTGCGGGGTGACCCTGCCGGCGACGTCCTCCAGACGGCTGATCCATCTGTTCTCGCCCGCCACATATTCCTGGTGGGAGGCGGCCTCGTTCGCCCGCAACTGCTTCTCCTCCTCCAGGCTCCTGGTCAAGGTCTCCTCCCGAGCTGTGCTCCCCGACAACATCTTCTCAAGATTCTCCAGCTTCAGCTTGAGATCTCTGATGGAGTTTTGCGCTTCAGAGAGCTCCCCAGCCCTGCTGATGACCGCTCCTTGCGCCTCTACCAAGGCACTGTTGAGCGTGCTCTTCTCGTTGGACAGCTTGCGGGCCTGCTCCTTCAGCTCGTCCTGCTCTACCTCCAACTCCTTCACCTTGCCGGCATGGGCTAGAGCTTGGGCATCGAGTGCCTCTTTGTGCCTCTTCTCCAGCTCGCGAGTCCATCGCACGACAAGGGCCTCGAGCTCCTCATCCTTGCCGCGGAGCGTTGCGGCAAGCTTCGCCTCACGCACGGAGAGGTCCTCTTCCTGGGAATCCAATGCGGCTTGATGCTGGTTCCGGGCGGCCTCGGCCGCGGCAGCCAAGTTCACCGCCTTTTCCTGGGCCTTCTCGATGTCAGCCATCTTCATGGTGAGCTCTACATCGCGCTTGGCCAATTCCCCCTGAAAGGCCCTCTGCTCCTCACGAGTCTGGTGAAACCAGGTCTGCGTCTCAGCAACGCGCGCCTTGAAGTCCACCTCCGCCTTGTCCACCATTGCCATCCTGGACTTGACCTTATCCAGGCGAGCACGGTAGAGCACTTGGAGCTTTCGGAAATTGGCCCCCATGGCACGGAAAAGCTGCTCTTCTGGAGAACCATCACCGCCAACGCCCGGTTCATCGACCACCTCGACCCCGGTGGAAGCAAGCACCTCGCCATCAAAGACTTCCCCTTCGGCGGGCGCTCGAGAACTTGACGCCCCTGGAAGATGGACAAAAAGATCGTCGCCCACCTTCAGATATCTGTCGGGGCCCGAGGTTGAGGAGGAGGGAGGCTCATCATCAACCACCTCTTCGTCGGCAGCGGCCTTGCCGGCTTCCCCGGCAGGCCCACCACTAGCACCCTCGGCAGAAGCCTCGTCGGTCGCCTTGGCGGCCCCCGCAGCGGTGTCCTCGGCAGCATCCTTGGCGGCCTCATCGGCGGTGACCTCGTCAGCATCTCTGGCGGCCTCCTCGGCGGCAATCCTGTTGGCCTCCGCCGCGGCCTCCTCAGCAATATTCCCAACAACAGTATCCAGGTCCTCCATATCTATTGAAGGAGGGCCTAGGCAGTAATGGGAGCAATGAAGCCAAGAAAAAGAATAAGGAAAAAACAGAGACGGAGGACAGGCAACTCACCAGTGCTAGGCTGTGAAGCAGAAGTCCCCTCCCCGCCAGCATTTGGTGCTGTGGCAGAGTCACCAGCGCGCAAGTTCCCCTCTTCCTCCATGGGCGTGGGCTCCGTGCTTGATGCCCTTGCCGGGGACGCCCCTCGCGGCGGCGTAGTCGATGGGGGTGGTGTGTTGGGGGTAGCCCTCTGCGGCTCCTCCTGCTGCCGCTCCCCTCCTGCAAACCCGACAAGGTCAACACCATAACATCGAACGCCTACCACATGTCGAATAAGAGGAGGGTGACGAACTTACGCTAGGGGCTGTGCCGGGGGCTGCTGTCCAGGCTGCTCAACATCACCAGTGGCGTCTTTGAAGCCCCAGCCGGGGGCTGACTGCTCGTCGAGGCCTTCGCCCTCTTCACCCTTTGGGCCAACGTCTCTGCATCCCTGCAAAAGCAAAAACGGATCAGGAGAGGTGACTTAATTTGGGGAAATGGAAATGGCAGTAAGGAACGGAGTACTTACTCGTCATCCATCTCCTCCTCTTCCACCACTTTCCTTTTCCTCTTCGGGCTGAGAAGCCCGAGATCAAAAGCGACCTCCGTGTCGACATCCGAGTCGACATCTGCCGGAGGAGGCGAAGAAGGCGGGGTTTGTGCGCGCCCAGATGAGGAAGGGACTGTTGTCTTCTTCTTCTCAGCGGCCTTCGTCAGCCACTTCGCTGCCGTGGCCCTCGTGTGACGCCCGGACCCCTCCAGGGTCAATTGAGGCCGCGTAGCCCTGTCGGGCCGGACCGGCTCGCCGGAGCCAGACCGCCGCAGGACTCGCCCTCTTCCCCTGGCTGGTGTCGAGCCCGCCGCCACATCCTCCTCCCCCGACGACTCGTCGGCCACATCTTCGACAAGCGGAGATCCCGTGTCGGCGCTGCTAACCTACCCGGAGGCCGCCGCCCACCGGGTGAGCTCCTCTTCCTCCGCAGCCGTTGCGGCCTTGTCCTCCACACCCCCGGCGCTGCCGGCCTCCATGGCAAGCTGTGCCTCCCTCGCCCTAGTGGCGATGTAGTCCAGCTCTGCCTGGGTAGTGTCCATGACAAGCCACCGCTCGGTGTCAGCATTGACATATACCTCGATAAGGGTGTTAAAGAATTGCTGCACATCCGCATCCTTCGCCTCCTTCCAGCTCGGGACAGGGCCGTGCACATTACAGTCCGGCATAATAGCGATGATCTCGGACCGACGTGAATTATTGCACAACGGGACCACCCCCGCTGGCAACTTGAAAAACGGCCCCTTGAGGGCCTTGCCGACCTTTGCGGCAGCCCTCGCGGCCTTGCCGATCCGTTCGACCTCGCCGTTGCAACCCACATAGCTGAAAAAGCCGCTGGCAGAAGTGGGTATGCGCCATCATCGTGAAATTATGGTCGAGGCCAGGGCGGAGTCGCATAATGTCAGCCGGATTCGTAAAGAGCCAGGCTGGCCTCCCGTTGTTGTGCAACGGGGCGATCCGGTGGCGAATGAAGTCCACCTCGATCATCTCAAGGGTGAGTCCAGCCCGGGTCAGCAGGAGAATCCTGGTGGTGGCGACAGTGAGCCTCCCGTCGGCGGCATCGACATCACCCCAATCGCTGCCGCGAACCAGCGACACTCGACGGACCTTGCAGAATTCTGGCGGGTCTTCATCTTCAATCCAGCACCACCGGCCACACCATTCCTCCCACCTCTCCTTCACGGCACCGTCCGGGTACGCCCCTTTAGATCTTGGGATCCAGGTGACGCAACCAGAGACGACACCTCCCGGCTGGATCCGAGGGGAGAAATAATGGCGGAAGAGTGCCGTGTTGGGGTGCACCCCGGCAAAGCCTTAGCAAAGATGCGCAAAGAAAGCCATGCACGCCACCACATTCGGAGTAAAATCCAAGAGGCGAAAGCCGAAGGTGTGCATAATGTCGCAGAAGAAATCGGAAAAAGGGGGGCATAACCCGCAAGAAAGATAATCGACGAAAAAGGGATACCGATTTGGGGCAGGATCGATGCAAGCGGCAGGAATGACGCGCGTCGTCGGATGTCCCGAATTCTCTCCCCCCGTCTTCACTCCCCATAGAGGCCTGAAGGATGCCCGAAGCTCACGAACATCAACCGTCGAGGGGAAGAAGCGGACTTCGTACGGTCCCCCAATAGTGCACTCTCCGGTGGCTCCACAGTCCCAGCGCCCTTGGCCACCCCCTTGCCCTTGACGGATTTGGGCGCCATGGCGGCTAAGAACGTTAGAGGACTGAGGGAGGGGGATGGCGAAGCAATGACGGTGGGTGACGGCGGAAGCTTAGGAAGGAAGGAAGAGAGGAAACAGCGGCTCTGAGATTGGAGAAGGCACGAGGAAAGAGGAGAAAGTGAGCAGCGCGCCCATGGTTATTCCTTTTTTATGGGGGAAAACACGGGCCACCTCCTTTCACATTAACTGTGATGTGACGCATGCCCGCGGGAACCAACCCCATGCATGCCGCCCACATTGCACGCACCTCCCCACACCGCGCCACGCGCGGGAGTCGTGGGAAGCGCAACGCGCGAAGAATCTTACCGCGGTAAAAACCGCCCCGCCTGCCCACGCACCGTTTCTGGGCCTGATCCAACAACGTGTTGCGCTTATGTGTGGCCCAGGCCCGGGGGCTCCTGTCGGTGTACAAAAAGAGGGGTGCACTTTTTGTACCCCTATAATTGTGCACGGGTAGTCAAAGCCGCGGGCACCACCACACCAAGCAAGGCAAGGGAGGTGAGCCAAGGTAAGACCGAAGCTCAAGGGAACTAGGACGACGCCAAGGCCAAAACCACGAAGAACAAAGGAGACGAAGCGGACTCCCCCGGCAAGATCCTTGCCGGGAGACAGTTTTAGCAACCCTGGCAAGACCCTTGTCGCGGCAACTCGCCCCACGCCTACGGAGCAATCACCCTTGAGTCCACTGCCCCCATGGGGCAAGGATTCGGGAGACATCCCCGTGGTGGCATGCAGATCTTTGTGAAGACATTCAAGATCAGATACGTACAATAGAAGATGACGACCCTTGGCGGGATCCCAGCTGAGGAAGACCACAAGGCCCCCGGCAAGCACCTTGCCGGGGATGACAGCAGGCGCCCCGGCAAGACCCTTGCCGAGGCCCCGGCAAGGCCCTTGCCAAGAACATCCACAGGGCCACCATCAGGCCCACGCCGACTAAACCTCCACCACCGTACGCATGCGGCTGCCGACCCAACCGGCTGGGCAGGCACCTACGTGGCGGCATGCAGATCTTCGTGAAGACCCTCCACTGCGCCACCTCAGCTGCCTGCCTACCTACATGGCATCACAGGCATCGTTGGCCAGGGCGCGTGTCGACACAAGAAGGAGAGGCGACAAACAAGACATGTTTCTCCCCTGTCCCCAATAAAGCAAGGACACCTAAGCAAGACGCATTAAATGCGCCTTGTCATGTAATGCGAGGGATAATCTCGCATCACTGTACCCTTTCCACCTCCTGCGTGCCACTGTGGCAACCCCTTTTTCTATAAAGGGAGGCCCGTGGCGACCAGGAGGAGGATTCAGCTTTTTGGAGCTCCTAATGCCCCAGAGCTAGCTCAAGAACAGGAATATACATCCACCAAAGCAGGAGTAGGGTTTTACGCATCCTCGCGGCCCGAACCTGGATAAACAAACTGTGTACTATCTGTTTGATCCGCTCTTCTCACGACCTCGCGCCCCGCTAACCGTAGTAGGGATTCTTGTGATCCCATAGGTGTCGTTCCCACCGACACCTCTTCTCTTCCTGTATAACGTACTACTAAACTCAGAGTGCAAGTTTTTGTGTGTGGCACGATGGTGCGTGCGAGAAGTCCGAGAGATAGGTTTAATGCATTAATTGCAATGCATGCATGCATAAAGTACATGCATTGTTCAATTTTCTCTTAATACATGCATGCAATGATTTAATGCACCTTGGAATCTGAACATGTGTTGGGGACAACCAAATTGAGCCTTATAAAATGGAAAAACTAAAATTTTGAGATAAGCCCTATAAAACCAGAAAGAAGGGAGTAGAAAAAGAAGTACTCCATCCGGGAATAGTGCCGCACTTCGAAACTAGAACCGTCAATAAATTTTGAGCTTGCGTCTCGTCACATTCCAAATTACTCCATGCTATATTGAATTGCAAACCTGTTCACACCGATCACAACCTAAACGGTTTCCCACTTAGGAGCGTATTAGTACTCGGTTATAAATACTAGTATGCCAAGATGACTGCACATTCCTCCTCAACTCCTCATCCACAAAAACAAACAAGTCATTCAGCATCCTTCCCTTGCATCGGCCATGGCCAACATGAGTTCTGGGTCGAGAGATTGCCACCAGGGAGAGGAGAGCATGGAAGCGGAAGCACGAGAGATGTCCCGCCTTGCTGCGAGAGTAGCCGACATGTCCCGCCACGCGGAAGTAGCAGCACAGAGGTCCCGCCGCGCCACTGAAGCAGCACGGAGGTCCCACCGCATCGTCGATGTAGCAGACTAGTTCGGCCACGCTGCAGAAGCAGCAGAGATGTCCCGCCGTGCCATGAATGCAGCAGAGATGTCCCGCTGCGCCGCGGCAGCCTGGGAAAATTTCTCGCGGGCAGGCGACGACTGTTACAGGCGCATGCATGCGATCGTGCATAGCCAGATGGATCAGATCTCCGGCTCGGCGAGGTTGCAGGACGACATGATAGCCTCGTTTGAATAGGCTACCGGCATCATCCAGCAACTAAGGGAGGACAATGAGAGGCTCCAGGCCGAGCGTGACCTGTTAAGGGAGAAGATCGTTCGAAGTGCAGACTTGCAGGAGGAGACCAGTGCCTTGTTGAAGAAATTTATGGACGAGAGTCGAAGCGGAACGAAATCAACTAGAGAAGTTATTTTCGAAACAAAAGCCACCTGATGGAATATCAGACGGAGTCAAAGCGGAACGAAATCAACTAGAGAAGTTATTTTCGAAACAAAAGCCACCCGATGGACTTGGACCCTACGTCAAGGAAGGAAGGAGGAGCTCACGAGGGTAGGGGGCACGCCCACCCCCCTGGGGCGCGCCCCCTGCCTCGTGGGGCCCTCGTGGCTCCCCTGACGTACATCTTCCGCCTATATAACTCCACGTACCCTAAAACTTCCAGAACAGACAATAGATCGGGAGTTCCGCCGCCAGAAGCCTCCAAAGCCACCGAAAACCAATCTAGACCCGTTCCGGCACCCTGACGAAGGGGAATCCTTCTCCGGTGGCCATCTTCATCATCCCGGTGCTCTCCATGACGAGGAGGGAGTAGTTCTCCCTCGGGGCTGAGGGTATGTACCAGTAGCTATGTGTTTGAACTCTCTCTCTCTCTCTCTCGTGTTCTTGATTTGGCACGATCTTGATGTATTGCGAGCTTTGCTATTATAGTTGGATCTTATGTTTCTCCTCCCCCTCTTCTCTCTTGTAATGAATTGAGTTTCCCCTTTGAAGTAATCTTATCGGATTGAGTCTTTAAAGATTTGAGAAAACTTGATGTATGTCTTGCCATGGATATCTGTGGTGACAATGGGATATCACATGATTCACTTGATGTATGTTTTGGTGATCAACTTGCGGGTTCCGCCCATGAACCTATGCATAGGGGTTGGCGCATGTTTTCGTCGTGATTCTCCGGTAGGAACTTTGGGGCACTCTTTGAGGTCCTTTGTGTTGGTTGAATAGATGAATCTGTGATTGTGTGATGCATATCATATAATCATACCCACGAATACTTGAGGTGACATTGGAGTATCTAGGTGACATTAGGGTTTTGATTGATTTGTGTCTTAAGGTGTTATTCTAGTACGAACTCTAGGGCTGTTTGTGACACTTATAGGAATAGCCCAACGGATTGATTTGAAAGAATAACTTTGAGGTGGTTTCGTACCCTACCATAATCTCTTCGTTTTTTCTCTACTATTAGTGACTTTGGAGTGACTCTTTGTTGCATGTTGAGGGATTGTTATGTGATCCAATTATGCTATTATTGTTGAGAGGACTTACACTAGTGAAAGTATGAACACTAGGCCTTATTTCTACGCATTGCAATACCGTTTATGCTCACTTTTATCACTTGTTACCTTGCTGTTTTTATACTTTCAGATTACAAATACCTTTATCTACCATCCATATACCACTTGTATCACCATCTCTTCGCCGAACTAGTGCACCTATACAATTTACCATTGTATTGGGTGTGTTGGGGACACAAGAGACTCTTTGTTATTTGGTTGCAGGGTTGCTTGAGAGAGACCATCTTCATCCTACACCTCCTACTAATTGATAAACCTTAGGTCATCCACTTGAGGGAAATTTTCTAATGTCCTACAAACCTCTGCACTTGGAGGCCCAACAACGTCTACAAGAAGAAGGTTGTGTAGTAGACATCAAGCTCTTTTCTGGCGCCATTCCCAGGGAGGTGAGTGCTTGAATGTATGCCTTTAGATCTTGCAATCAAGTCTTTAGTTTCTTGTTTTATCACTAGTTTAGTCTGTAAAAGAAAATTACAAACAAAAAAATGGAATTAAGTTTGTCTCATACGCTTCACCTTTTTAATATCTTTCGTGAGTATGATGGAAAGGATAATTGTGGTCAAGTGCTAGAAGAAGAAATCTATAATGTTTGGCACTAAATATTTGAATGATGAGCATGATTTCAATGTTGTTAGTATTAATTCCTTGAATATCCATGATGCTAATGATACGCAAAGCCACAAGCTTGGGGAAGCTATGTTTGATGAAGATGATATTTTTTGTGCCCCATGCTTTGATGAGCAAATTTATTATGATGAAAGCATGCCTCCTATCTATGATGATTATTGTGATGACACATATGCTTTAAAGAACAATGATAACCATGAAACTTGTCATCATGATCCTAATTTTCAATCACATGATAGTTATTTTGTTGAGTTTGCTCCCACTATTATTCATGAGAAGAATTTTGCTTGTGTGGAGAGTAGTAAATTTTCTATGCTTGTAGATCATGAAAAGAATGCTTTAGGTGCTGGTTATATTGTTGAGTTCATTCATGATTCTACTGAAAATTATTATGAGGGAGGAACATATGCTTGTAGGGATTGCAATAATATCAAGTTTCCTCTCTATGTGCTTAAAAATTTGAAGTTATGCTTGTTTTACCTTCCTATGCAACTTGATTCTTGTTCCCACAAGTTGTTTGCTCACAAAATCCCTATTCATAGGAAATATGTTAGATTTAAATGTGCTAGTCATATTCTTCATGATGCTCTATTTATGTTTCAATTCTTATCCTTTATGTGAGCATCATTGAAATCATCATGCCTAGCTAGGGGCGTTAAACGATAGCGCTTGTTGGGAGGCAACCCAATTTTATTTTAGTTCCTTGCTTTTTGTTCATGTTTAGTAATAAATAATTCATCTAGACTCTGTTTATATGTGGTTTTATGCTTTTAATTAGTGTTTGTGCCAAGTAGAACCTTTGGGAAGACTTGGGTGAAGTCTTGTTGATCATGCTGTAAAAAACAGAAACTTTAGCGCTCACGAGAATTGCTGCCTTTTTTATTTAGAGAGTTATATTTAGTTAATTCTTTTTGCAGATGATTAATAGACAAATTCCTCAGGTCCAGCAATTTATTTGAGAATTTTATGAGTTCCATAAGTATATGTTTGGTACAGATTACTACAGACTGTTCTGTTTTTGACAGATTCTGTTTTCGATGTGTTGTTTACTTATTTTGATGAATCTATGGCTAGTAAAATAGTTTATAAACCATAGATAAGTTGGAATACAGTAGGTTTAACACCAATATAAATAAAGAATGAGTTCATTACAGTACCTTGAAGTGGTGATTTACTTTCTTATACTAACGGAGCTTACGAGTTTTCTGTTAAGTTTTGTGTTGTGAAGTTTTCAAGTTTTGGGTTAGGATTCGATGGACTATGGAATAAAGAGTGCCAAGAGCCTAACTTGGGGATGCCCATGGCACCCCAAGGTAATATTCAAGGATATACAAGAGCCTAAGCTTGGGGATGCCCCGGAAGGCATCCCCTCTTTATTCTTCGTTCATCGGTAACTTTACTTGGAGCTATATTTTTATTCGCCACATGATATGTGTTTTGCTTGGAGCGTCATTTTATTTTGCTTTGCTTGCTGTTTGAATAGAATACCAAGATATGAAATTATTAAATGTTAGAGAGTCTTCACATAGTTGCATAATTATTCGACTACTCATTGATCTTCACTTATATCTTTCGGAGTAGTTTGTTATATGCTCTAGTGCTTTACTTATATCTTTTAGAGCATGGTGGTCGTTTTATTTTGAAGAAATAGATGAACTCTCATGCTTCACTTAGATTATTTTGAGAGTCTTAAATAGCATGGTAATTTGCTTAAAATCCTATTATGCTAGGTATTCAAGAATAATAAAATTCTCTTATGAGTGTGTTGAATACTAAGAGAAGTTTGATGCTTGATGATTGTTTTGAGATATGGAGATGGTGATATTAGAGTCATGCTAGTTGAGTAGTTGTGAATTTGAGAAATACTTGTGTTGAAGTTTGTGATTCCCGTAGCATGCACGTATGGTGAACCGTTATGTGATGAAGTCGGAGCATGATTTATTTATTGATTGTCTTCCTTATGAGTGGCGGTCGGGGACGAGCGATGGTCTTTTCCTACCAATCTATCCCCCTAGGAGCATGAGCGTAGTACTTTGTTTCGATAACTAAAAGATTTTTTCAATAAGTATGTGAGTTCTTTATGACTAATGTTGAGTCCATGGATTATACGCACTCTCACCCTTCCACCATTGTTAGCCTCTCTAGTACCGCGCAACTTTCGCCGGTACCATAAACCCACCATTTACCTTCCTCAAAACAGCCACCATACCTACCTATTATGGCATTTCCATAGCCATTCCGAGATATATTGCCATGCAACTTTCCACCATTCCGTTCATCATGACACATTCATCATTGTCATATTGCTTAGCATGATCATGTAGTTGACATAGTATTTGTGGCAAAGCCACTGTTCATAATTCTTTCATACTTGTCACTCTTGATTCATTGCATATCCCGATACACCGCCGAAGGCATTCATATAGAGTCATACTTTGTTCTAGTATCGAGTTGTATCATTGAGATGTAAATAAATAGAAGTGTGATGATCATCATTCAATAGAGCATTGTCCCAAAAAAAAGAGAAAGGCCATAAAAAAGGCCAAATAAAAAAAGGCCAAAAAAAGGCCAAATAAAAAAATAAAAGGGACAATGCTACTATCCTTTTTCCACACTTGTGCTTCAAAGTAGCACCATGATCTTCATGATAGAGAGTCTTCTATGTTGTCACTTTCATATACTAGTGGGAATCTTTCATTATAGAACTTGGCTTGTATATTCCAATGATGGGCTTCCTCAAAATGCCCTAGGTCTTCGTGAGCAAGCGAGTTGGATGCACACCCACTTAGTTTCTTTTCGAGCTTTCATACACTTATAGCTCTAGTGCACCCGTTTCATATCAATCCCTACTCACTCACATTGATATCTATTGATGGGCATCTCCATAGCCCGTTGATACGCCTATTCGATGTGAGACTATCTTCTCCCTCTTTGTCTTCTCCACAACCACCACTCTATTCCACCTATAGTGCTATATCCATGGCTCACGCTCATGTATCGCGTGAAGATTGAAAAAGTTTGAGAACATCAAAAAGTATGAAACAATTGCTTGGCTTGTCATCGGGGTTGTGCATGATTTAAATATTTTGTGTGGTGAAGATGGAGCATAGCCAGACTATATGATTTTGTAGGGATAGCTTTCTTTGGCCATGTTATTTTGAGAAGACATAATTGCTTAGTTAGTGTGCTTGAAGTATTATTATTTCTATGTCAATATGAACTTTTGTCTTGAATCTTATGAATCTGAATATTCATATCAAAAGTAAGAAGAATTACATTTAAATTATGCCAACTAGCATTCCACATGAAAAATTATCTTTTTATCATTTACCTACTCGAGGACGAGCATGAATTAAGCTTGGGGATGCTGATACGTCTCCAATGTATCTATAATTTTTGATTGCTCCATGCTATATTATCTACTGTTTTGGGCAATATTGTGCTTTATTATCCACTTTTATATTACTTTCGGGACTAACCTATTAACCGGAGGCCCAGCCTAGATTTGCTATTTTATGCCTATTTCAGTGTTTTGAAGAAAAGGAATATCAGACGGAGTCGAAACAGAACGAAATCAACTAGAGAAGTTATTTTTGGAACGAAAGCCACCCGATGGACTTGGACCCTACGTCAAGGAAGGAAGGAGGAGCTCACGAGGGTAGGGGGCACGCCCACCCCCCTGGGGCGCGCCCCCTGCCTCGTGGGGCCCTCGTGGCTCCCCTGACGTACATCTTCCGCCTATATAACTCCACGTACCCTAAAACTTCCAGAACAGACAATAGATCGGGAGTTCCGCCGCCAGAAGCCTCCAAAGCCACCGAAAACCAATCTAGACCCGTTCCGGCACCCTGACGAAGGGGAATCCTTCTCCGGTGGCCATCTTCATCATCCCGGTGCTCTCCATGACGAGGAGGGAGTAGTTCTCCCTCGGGGCTGAGGGTATGTACCAGTAGCTATGTGTTTGAACTCTCTCTCTCTCTCTCGTGTTCTTGATTTGGCACGATCTTGATGTATTGCGAGCTTTGCTATTATAGTTGGATCTTATGTTTCTCCTCCCCCTCTTCTCTCTTGTAATGAATTGAGTTTCCCCTTTGAAGTAATCTTATCGGATTGAGTCTTTAAAGATTTGAGAAAACTTGATGTATGTCTTGCCATGGATATCTGTGGTGACAATGGGATATCACATGATTCACTTGATGTATGTTTTGGTGATCAACTTGCGGGTTCCGCCCATGAACCTATGCATAGGGGTTGGCACATGTTTTCGTCGTGATTCTCCGGTAGGAACTTTGGGGCACTCTTTGAGGTCCTTTGTGTTGGCTGAATAGATGAATCTGAGATTGTGTGATGCATATCGTATAATCATACCCACGGATACTTGAGGTGACATTGGAGTATCTAGGTGACATTAGGGTTTTGATTGATTTGTGTCTTAAGGTGTTATTTCAGTATGAACTCTAGGGCTGTTTGTGACACTTATAGGAATAGCCCAACGGATTGATTGGAAAGAATAACTTTGAGGTGGTTTCGTACCCTACCATAATCTCTTCGTTTGTTCTCCGCTATTAGTGACTCTTTGTTGCATGTTGAGGGATAGTTATGCGATCCAATTATGCTATTATTTTTGAGAGGATTTACACTAGTGAAAGTATGAACCCCAGGCCTTATTTCTATGCATTGCCATACCGTTTACGCTCACTTTTATCACTTGTTACCTTGCTGTTTTTATAATTTCAGATTACAAATACCTTTATCTACCATCCATATACCACTTGTATCACCATCTCTTCGCTGAACTAGTGCACCTATACAATTTACCATTGTATTGGGTGTGTTGGGGACACAAGAGACTCTTTGTTATTTGGTTGCAGGGTTGCTTGAGAGAGACCATCTTCATCCTACGCCTTCAACAGATTGATAAACCTTAGGTCATCCACTTGAGGGAAATTTGCTACTGTCCTACAAACCTTTGCACTTGGAGGCCCAACAACGTCTACAAGAAGAAGGTTGTGTAGTAGACATCACCATACACTTAGCGGAGCTGCTCCAATGACGGAACCGTCCATCAGAGCGGAGTAGTACCCTCGGCGCTGTTTCCAGAGGCCTCGGATCTTCTTCCCCGCCTCTGACAGTCACACCAGCATCATCACCATCCTCCACATCCAACCCAATGATGCTGACGTCCACAAGGCTATGCCAAAGAGGTTGTACACTCGTTGCATCACTTTGTTTCTCCATTCCTATGTTCTTCCAATTCATGTGAGCCAAACACCCAGGTTGACTGAAATCCTATGTTTCCAAATGCTCTGTTTTGCACGTGCATTCCTATCCTATTCCTGTGTTTTTCCTGTCCCTGCGTTTATAGAATCCTCCAATTCTAAGGAGCCCTTACATATTTACTTCATTTTCAGATAGGCGTCAAAGAAAACTCTGTGTGTTATGTCCTGCTCCTGCCGTGCTGTCATCCACCCCACCTGAGGTGCACCATCGACAAAAGCATTCACTACAGCAGAGATCCCCCCTGCAGACTCCCTTTCGCCGCCTCAGATCATCTTCCCCATTGCCAGCAGCCACGCCAGCTGCATTACCATCATCGACTTGAGCAGATGAACCTGAGGACTACACAGTTCCGGAAGAGAGGTCACAGTATTTCGTGTTTGCTTACGTTATACATTGGTTATTATTACCTGCTACTTTATCGTTCAATCTTGAGTTTTGAATTGCCCATGGGTCTCATATCGAGCCAACAACGAACAGTATCTGTCTAATATCTGGTTTATCTGGGTCTTCTATGTGGTTCATGTTGGGTGGGCAACAAACAATAGATGATCCATTGTCTATCTTTTTAAACTGAAGCTATAATCTACCTACTATCATTAGTTTTGGATCCATCCACTCGTTTGCTACCATCAGTCTTGATTTTTGCATGCACCCCTTAGGCCTTACAAAATCTAACTATTTTTTTATTATGCATGTCAGATATTGTACACAATCGTACTGAACATGTAGAGAAAAAGAGAAGACTGTTGTGTGCGAATATAATGTCATGCAGACGCCACTCCATGGTGGGCAAAGTGCCCCCCTCCTGCATTTACAGATTGTATTCCAGAGGAAGATAACTGTTCAGATGGAGATTCAGAAGGAGCCGACCACGCCTGTTTACCACCTGAGGTGTTTGCTCTAACCTGGCATGCTGATGTTGGTCATGTCATGCATATGGCGCCTTGCATTGCTTACATTATACATCTTAATTGTCATCAGCTTAGTTTAGATTTGCTTTGTGTGAATGCCACCTGTTTGGTTTCTATATCATACTCCCACCATTCCTAAATATTTGTCTTTTTAGATATTTCAACAAGTGACTACATATGGAATAAAATGAGTGAATCTACACTCTAAAATGTGTCTATATACATCCGTATGTGGTAGTCCATTTGAAATATCTAAAAAGACAAATATTTAGGAACGGAGGGAGTGTATGGGAATTATGCAATGCCATCTTCTTTAGCCAGGCATCATATACGTGAAATGCAATGCCATCCTGTTTAGCCAGTCATCGTATATGTGAATTGTATTGTGCCATATTTTTTCCATAATGTATTCCATTTGTCAACAATGTTTATACATTCATCTACTCTTCCTGTGCATCAGCCATTTGAGTCGGTCATGGGAAAATCTGGAGTGAAAACAAGGTCTTCTGAGCAGTCAGTGCTACCCGTCGATGCAGATTTCTTGCTGGTTACAGATAGCTCCTCAGAGGAGGATTCAGAGAGAGATGACTAGTCGTATCCCCCCCCCCCCCCGAGGTGCATGCTCTAACTTGGCTGGGTTATATTAATCATATCATGCATATGGTGTCTTGCATTGCCATGCCACCTTCTTAGATTAGACATGCTTTGTGTGAATGCCTCCTGTTTGCTTTCTATATCAGATATGTGAATTATGCAATGCCATGTTTTTTAGCCAGTTATCATATATGTGAATTATGCACCGCCATGGAGCCAGGCATCATATATGTGAATTATCTCATGCCATCTTTTTTCATTACGTATTCCATTTGTCGACAATCTGTGTATATTGAACTACTCTTCATGTGTATCAGCCATTTGAGCCGGTTATGAAAAAAATCTGAAGTGAAAACAAGGTCTTCAGAGCAGGCAATGGTACCTGTTGAAGCATATATCTCGATGGTTACAGGGAGCTCCTCAGTGGAGGATTCAGAGATAGATGACCAGTCCTATATCCCACCCGAGGTGTATGCTCTAAGTTGCAATGTTTATATTTCTCATATGATGCATATGGTGTCTTGCATTGCTTAGTTTAGACATCACATGCACAATATTGAATTCTATCTGCTTAGTTTAGAGATCATACATGCGAGTGCCAGCTGCTTAGTATATGAATCAATTATATCATGCCATCCTGTATACTTAGACAACATGTATGTGAATTATTTCATCCCAACCTATTTTAGAAAGACATCATATGGTTGTGTCATGTCATCCTATTTAGGTACTCATCATGTGTTGAATTATGCCATTATATCCTATTAAGGTATCCATCATATATCTGAAACTGTGTCATGCTATCCTGTTTAGTTAGGCATCATATATGTGAAACTGTGTCATGCTGTCCTGTTTGGTTAGACAACATATATGTGAATTACCACATCTGTCTATCATACAATGTCTGTACGTTCAATTTCTTTTCTTGTTATCAGCCATTTGAATTGGAGGGGGTTCTTGAATAGGACAGCGATACTGGCCAGCCACAAGCGCTTGTGCCAGCGGTACTGGCCAGTAACTCGAACAGCAAGTTACTGTGGCTGATAAACACCAATCCTTTCTTGTGCAATAGCAAGCGCTGGAGGATTTAAGCGCCAAGCAAGAGAAAGTTAATGCTAAGCATCTTGCCAGCATTATGGGTACCCAGGATATTGTTTCTTGAACTCTTCTGAAGTGGTTTCAGTTCTGGACTTGTTTTTGCTGCGGCGTTTATATGCTGCTTTGTTCCCTATATTTGCACTGGTGGCGAACTTTGATGCCCAGTGGATGTAATATATGTAATAGCCGTGATAGCCTAGCATAAGTTGCTTGCTTATTTATTTCCTTGTTGTCTTGTTTATTTGTTTGCTTGTAGTCAGTGCAGTTCTTTTTCCGCGGTTTGCTAGTGGCTGCAATAACCTATTTTTTAAAACTAGGCCACAATAACCATGGGCTAATATTTACTGTAGTGACACTGGGCCTCCTACGGGCCGTAGAAATAGTGGGCCTTCTACGGGCCGTAGAAACAGTAGGCCTTCTATGGGCTATAGAAACAATGGGCTTTCTACGGGCCATAGAAACAACGGGCCTTCTACGGGTCGTATCATCAATGGGCCTTATACGGGACGTATGATCGATTGGCCAAACATGGGCCAATAACAGGCCGTATTATGGCCGTAAACGGGCCATCGTTAATAGGCTGTATTTGATGACGCTATGAAAATGGCCCAACGTATTAACGTACCACAACCGGGCCGACTATAACCACGGGCTGAATTTGGCCCACAAGCAGAAAATGACAGTAACGGGCCGTAAGTAAACGAATGATGGAAATGAGCCCAAGAATAAATGGGGTCTGAGAAGGCCGAAAGATAACATGGGCTGGAAATGGCCCAACGGAATAACGGGCCGTTAATGGGTATAAAGTGATACACTGTTCATTACGGGCCAGTTTCACCAAGGGCTGTTAATGGGTGTAAAGTGATACACTGTTCATTCCGGGCCAGTTTCACCACGGGCCATTAATAGGCCAAGAGTTACATAGGGCCTCATATGGGCTAAAAGACGTCATGGGCCATACATGGGCCAGAAGTGAAAACGGACTGGAATCATATTGGATGGCCCAGATGATGCTACTGGGCCTAATTCGGATAGGGCATAACGGGCCTTGGGTTAGCGGGCTATAAATGGGCTATATGCGAACAGGCCGTTAACAGGCTTTCCATGGGCCGGCCCTCCACCTTTTGACCAAGTCAAACGGGCCGGCCTTTTCACAGGAATGGGCCTCTGTTAGGCCGTGCCACGTGTCGACATATCATAGGCGCCTTCTGTCCAATGAGTGGATGACATCTGTCCCAACGATGAACCGACACGTGTTTCCTCCAGCCAATGATGAGTTTACACGTCGAAAATCCCCATTGGTCGGGGCTGTTAACGGGTTATCGGATCCAAAACCCGACCCGATAGCTCCACGGCGTTCCGTTACGGTGGATGCCACGTGTCAGTCACCCTTGACGAAAGCACTTCTCTGATGCGCGGTTTATCATCATGGAAGTGCACACTTCCGTGATGATAATTTTGGTAATGTCATGAAACACTTCTACGACAGCACATGTATGACTATCTTGATTCTGTCATAAATTTGTCATGGATGTACATGCATGACAAAAAATGCGACCTACTGTGACAAACACGTATCATCACGGAAGTGTATTTTTTTGTAGCGAAGTCGTGTTTTCTAGTATTGGCAACCTTGATCGCTGTTTGCTTCTCCTCCATAACTTCCTTGCAGTGGACTCAGACTAGCGACAAAGCTACATCAGCACCGCAGCGAGCACATGACTTCTTCCACTCCTGCACTCGGCCAGGGATCGCGTTGAGTCAAGTCATCAAAGACTTGAGGTCATTCTCGGGCGTCTCCTGTGGCCAAAGCGTTGAGTCAATCCGTGACACCGCAACCTTCCGGCGAGCAAGGTAGGCCGTAGCACTGGCAATACGGGATTCCAGTCGGAGCACGTTCATGGCAGCTTCATCACCAACAGGGGAACAGATGGGGTCCAGGACTATCTCGATCCGTCCGATTTCTTCTTCAAAGTTTTGGCAGAATTCTACAAACGCAAAGAAATAATGAGTCGACGGTTGCATGGTGAATTGATGATAGCTAAACTGTCGGGCAAGAGAAAATACCTTCGAGCACAAGGAATAGCTTCTTGGCGAGTGCCCCCAGATAGACTTCCAGATCATTTCTCTTACGAGAAATGCCTTCAATCTTCTTGTTCAAAGCCACTTTGTTTTTCTTCAGACGAGTCACTTCTCGGTTGGACTCGTTAAGGTATGTCTTCAACTTGGTGTTTTCTTCCTCCAATGCACCCACTGGGGCCAGTTTCTTGTCAGCAAGTGCAGTCTTCTCCTGAGCCTCCTTTTGTGCAGTGGCAAGATCAAGGTCCTTTTCGCCAGAGCTTGCTTCATTTTCTCTGAAAGATATGTACTCTGGTCAGACAGAAGAACGAGGAGATGACTTGTGAGTCGGCCAAGATAAACAATCGACCAGTTGTTACCTTCCATACCGGATGTCTCATCTTTGGCCTTTTGCAAGTTCTGCTTAGCTAGCTCCAAGTCAAGATTGAGTTGTCTCTACTTCTCCTCGAATTCAGAAAATTTGGAGATGGGCTCATAGGATTTCTGAAGCCAATGAATGTTACATCAGTGAACAGAATCAAAAGTTATTTCACTCCCGAGTGAAAAGAATTCTCAGACTACTGCCAAATCAAACATTTAAAAGTAGTCTCGGGGACTACACCTAGTGGGTGCACTAAGCGTGCCCCCACTGGTTCAAGTTACACTCGACATGATCCGTTCAGACCAAGCGAGAAAGTTATGACTCTCAGACCATAGCCGACTGCCCGCAGTTAGCTACGGTCTCAGGGACTACACCTAGTGGGTGCACTCAGCGTGCCCCCATCGGTTCAAAGACTCAATCGACACAATCTAGTCGACTCAAGAAGCAAAGACTATTTAGCAGTACTATTCAGCAATGAATAAAACACCCAGTAGGTGTACAAATGCAAAAGGCAGACTGACGAGAAGATGTACAAGGAAAATTTTCGGGTAGCATATCCTAACAGAACAAGCGACAAGCTAGGAGTTCAGTTGGTAATCAACCAACCTGGACGTTGCTCCGGAGAGCTGAGCTGGCGTCATAAGCAGCTTGACTAGCCCTTCGAACCACCTTTATCTGCTCCATCATGATGCCTGCCTGGCGTATGGCCTCCTTGGCAGCACCCACTTGGTCCTCCAGGATGCGATACGTAGTGAAGATTGGAGACGGTGTATCGGCTGGGATCTGAGCAGTCGATGCCGAATGCTGAGCACTCGACAATGGTACGGCAAAAGTCACAGAAGTTCGGTCGGCATCGCCGGTCTCCTGGATCACCGCCTCCGTCACTAGCGTCGACTGGGGCACCTTGCCAGTTGATGCCTTCTTACTCCTCTTGGGCCTCAGCGACACATCCTCGTCGTCATCTGGAAGATCAATGACATGGGGATGAGCTGCAAAAAAGAATTAATTGTCAGAATTCAGTCGATCAACAAAATGGCTGAGAAAGCAAAAACAAGTTTGCAGAAGTCATACCCGGGTTAGAAGTGACCATGTCTTCCACATCCTCGTCATCATCCCTGTAAGCAGAAGTCCCAGAAGTAGCAGCTCTCCAAGTTTCAAGATTCACTCGGACAAATGAGAAACAGAGTCGACAGCATAAGTCCTTGATTGAAAAGTGGGGACAAGACACTTACGCAGAAGCGACAGGGACGTCAATCTTGATCTTGGGCAGGGTCTTCCGAGACTTTGGTTCTGCCACTTTTGGCTGCTTTGGAGCCTTCTTAGTCAGCACAGGGGAAGAGGTCCGAGTGCGCTGGGAAGTCTGTCTGGTCGGCTTAGCTACGTCGCCACGGATACTTGCTGGGTCGTTCTTATGTTTGGAATGCATTTCGTTGTGAGATGGTGACTCTACTTCTTCACCACTGCTCGAGTCCTCGCTTTCCTCCTCCTCTTCTTCTCCATCAGACTTCCAATCCATGCTTTCGCCTTCGCTTTCTTCTCCTTCTCGGTACTGCTCTTGCTCCCCGTTCGGCATCGAGTACGTCTCCGTATAAACCTACGAAGCAAAAGAGGTGACCAAAGGATGGTTGATTCAGTAAACAAGTACAAGTTAGAATGAAAAACACTCGGAGATAAGAGACATACCTTGTCTGGTTGGTTGTTGGTGTCGAATGGTAAAACTCTTCGGGCCCCCCTAGGGTTATCCTTGTTTCCTGTCATGCTTTGCACCCAATGTGACACCGTCTTCTCATCAACAACCTCCAGGTGGATCCGAGTGGAATCCTCAATCCCCGAGTACATCCACATGGAGTGATCACGAGCCTGGAGGGGTTGAATACGTCGACTGAGGAATACCTCGAGCAGATCCATACCAGTCACTCCCTCATGGATCAGCTGAACTACTCGCTCCATCAACATGGACACCTCCACCTTCTTTGTTGGAGTCACTCTCAAGGAAGTAGGTTTCTGGACTCGCGCCAAGGAAAAGGGGGGAGACCTGTCGAATTACCAGGGGTCGACTTGTCTTTGTAATAAAACCAAGTCGACTGCCACCCTCTAACCGAGTCAGCGAGAGTCATCACAAGAAAAGCACTTTTCCCCTCATCTGGATACCTAAGCCCCCACACATCTGGATCACTGGGGTTTTATCGTCACTTGGGTTGGCCTTTTTCATAGTCTGCGAGCGGCATGTGAAGATGTGCTTAAACAGACCCCAGTGCGGTCGGCAGCCCAGAAAATTCTCACACAAGGAGACATAGGCAGCAAGGTACGTGATTGTGTTGGGAGAGAAATGGTGGAGTTGGGCTCCGAAGAAGTTCTGGAATGCACGGAAAAAGGGATGTGGGGGTAAAGAAAAACCACGCTCGACGTGAGTGGCGAGTAAGATACACTCACCCTCGTGAGGCTGCGGCTCAGTTTCATCCCCTGGGAGCCTCCAGGAATCATGCTCAATCAGCACTCTCTCGGCCAGGTCTTTCAAATCATCCAGCTCGATTGTGGATCGGATCCAGTCACCCTGAACCCAACCGCGAGGCAAACCAGATCTCGACGACGACCCGCTCCTGCCGGTCTTCTTGCCCTTCCCCTTCGCCGCTGCCTTCTTAGCGCGCTCCAGCGATGTCGTCTTGTCCTTATCCCTCACAGCAAGGAGCGCACGGACGGGAGGCGCGTCGAGGGCGGAAGCGGTAATGGTGGAGAAGCAGGGGAGGAAGAAGGAGAAATTGAGGTGCACTGTGCAAAATTCCCCAACCCAACGCCTTATATGTAGTCATTTCCGAGTGACTGACGACTGGGCCCGGGAAATCATGTCAAATCCCACAACTGTCGCTCACTCTGTACATGGCAAAAAAGGTGGCACAGTGATCGAGGCGCTCTTGCCTAATCCATCCCGATTACTGCGGCCTCCTTTGCCCCGCGCGCTTCCCAAAATTTTGAATCCCGCAAGATCCGGGAACTACAGAGCAACCTGTCAGACTGAAGATTTCTTTCATATCAACACTCGAAGCTTATCAGCAAAAGTTCACTCGACTACTTTAGAATGGATCAAGGTGACTGCAAATGAAGTCAAAGTTGTCGCATAACTCATCAGTCTAAGGAAAATACTTCTGCAGCATGTAACAGAGTCAGGATCAACTTCCACTCCTTTTTCCACTCGAACCCTGAACCATTCGGGGGCTAATGACGAAGACATGTACCTAGGGTAGGGTCATAGGCCTAACCTAGACACCCTCCCCAAGGACACTGGGCTAAAGTCATAGTAAGCATTCGAGGGATACCATCATTCACTTGACCCTAAACACTCCACTCGGAAGACTCAAGTTCACTCGACAACACTCGACCGCGACAAGAATCACTCGACAGCTAGAAGATCTAAGGTCACTCTGTATGGCAACGGTCCAACATTACCTTATAGACTTAATAGTCATTCATGTATCTTTATTGCTGACGTTATCAGTAACGTCCACCTTTATGTACCTCAAACCCTGTGTAATTGAGGACTGGAGGGGTCCGGCGCACTCTATATAAGCCACCCCCCTCCTCCGGCACAAGGGTTTGCACCCCCTATAACTTCACGCATATTCCAATCGACTGAGCCTCCATGCACCGAGATGTAGGGCTATTACTTCCACCACGAAGGGCCTGAACTCGTACATCTTGCGTGCACAATCTCATCGAAGCTAGGATCTTGCTTCTACATTCTTACCCCCTACTTTACTGTTAGACTTGGAACCACGACAACCACCCCTCCCCTTTCCTTCCTATAGGGCCTGGTGTCCAAAGAAGGGGCACACCAGGGGCTGGTCTATCCCCCCTTTGGCCCATTAGGCCCATACACTTACCGGGGGTGTCTGGAACCCCTTCTCGTGACCCAATGACTACCCGGTGCGCTCCGAAACTCTTCCAGTGTCTGAATACCATCATCCTATATATCAATCTTTACCTCTCGGCCATTTAGAGACTCCTCGTCATGTCCATGATCTCATCCGGGACTCAGAACTATCGGCATTCTGGGAACGGGGGTACGCAGACTTGCTTGCCTGCGGCCCACAGCATGGCTCCATCGATGGCCTGGTATGACCCAGCTTCAACATCGACAACTCAAGACCCTCGCGAGGGGGATAACACTAAGATCTCCACGTAGGGTGGCCTCCCAAAGCTGGCTCACGAGGAGTGGACGTATCTACCCAAGGTGTACCTAGCGAGGTTCAAATGACGTGAGCCATGACGACAAGGCCAGGCGGGTGCCAGCTGGCGCTAGTTTCCTCTTTGGTGCTAAGGAGGCAAGTGCAGGCACGGAGTCCCGAGGAATCAAGCAAAGGTTTCCATTTCGATGCAACAAGACCAAGACCGCCAGGACGGCAGGACGAAAGTCATCGCTGAGCCCACCACGGCGTCACGACCAGAGGCTTTTGCGCGCGAAGACTACTTTTGTCAAGATAGCATGTACTAGTTGTCTCCCTTCAAATTTGGCTGTTGTGGGAACCCTCCCCGCCTTCATTTGGGTAGAGGACCAAGGCCACTATAAATAGGACCTAGCCACCACCACCATAGAGGGGGATAGATGATACAGATCATCCACACACCCACCGGCTCATCGAGCTCAAGAACACCTCTCCTCCTGAGGCTGTTCTCCACTGTACGAGTTCATCCTCAGCCCCTCGAGGCCAATCCACCACAAAGCAGGAGTAGGGTTTTACACCGCAAGGTGGCCCGAACCTGGGTAATTACTGTGTCCCTTGTCCATTCGGTTCGTCGAGCTAGGTGATGTACACTACACAACCTTCTTCTTGTAGACGTTGTTGGGCCTCCAAGTGCAGAGGTTTGTAGGACAGTAGCAAATTTCCCTCAAGTGGATGACCTAAGGTTTATCAATCCATGGGAGGCATAGGATGAAGATGGTCTCTCTCAAGCAACCCTGCAACCAAATAACAAAGAGTCTCTTGTGTCCCCAACACACCCAATACAATGGTAAATTGTATAGGTGCACTAGTTCGGCGAAGAGATGGTGATACAAGTGGTATATGGATGGTAGATAAAGCTTTTTGTAATATGAAAATATAAAAACAGAAAGGTAACTAATGATAAAAGTGAGCACAAACGGTATTGCAATGCGTTGAAACAAGGCGTAGGGTTCATACTTTCACTAGTGCAAGTTATTTCAACAATAATAACATAATTGGATCACATAACTATCCCTCAACATGCAACAAAGAGTCAGTCCAAAGTCACTAATAGCGGAGAACAAACGAAGAGATTATGGTAGGGTACGAAACCGCCTCAAAGTTATTCTTTCCAATCAATCTGTTGGGCTATTCCTATACGTGTCACAAACAGCCCTAAAGTTCGTACCAGATTAACACCTTAAGACACAAATCAACCAAAACCCTAATGTCACCTAGATACTCCAATGTCACCTCAAGCATCCGTGGGTATGATTATACGATATGCATCACACAATCTCAGATTCATCTATTCAACCAACACATAGAACCTCAAAGAGTGCCCTAAAGTTTCTACCGGAGAGTCAAGACAAAAACATGAGCCAACCCTATGCATAGGTTCATGGGAGGAACCCGCAAGTTGATCACCAAAACATACATCAAGTGGATCAATAGAATACCTCATTGTCACCACGGGTATCCCACGCAAGACATACATCAAGTGTTCTCAAATCCTTAAAGACTCAATCCGATAAGATAACTTCAAAGGGAAAACTCAATCCATTACAAGAGAGTAGAGGGGGAGAAACATCATAAGATCCAACTATAATAGCAAAGCTCGCGATACATCAAGATCGTACCACCTCAAGAACATGAGAGAGAGAGAGAGATCAAACACATAGCTACTGGTACATACCCTCAGCCCCGAGGGAGAACTACTCCCTCCTCGTCATGGAGAGCACCGGGATGATGAAGATGGGCACCGGAGAAGGATTGCCCCCTCCGACAAGGTGTCGGAACGGGTCTAGATTGGTTTTCGATGGCTACAGAGGCTTCTGGTGGCGGAACTCTCGATCTCCTGTGCTCCCCGAAGTTTTTAGGCTATATGGGTATATATAGGAGGAAGAAGTACGTCAGTGGACTTCCGGGCTGTCCACGAGGTAGGGGGGCGTGCCCCCCACCCTCGTGGGCAGCCCGGGACTCTCCTGGTCCAACTCTGATACTCCGTGGGCTTCTTCTGGTCCAAAAATAAGTTCCGTGAAGTTTCAGGTCAATTGGAGATATATAGGCGGAAGAAGTACGTCAGGGGAGCCACGAGGGTGGAGGGCGTGCCCAGGGGGGTGGGCACGCCCCCTGCCTCGTGGCTTCCTTGAGGCGAAGGCTGCTTGCGATGCAGCCCTGGGAGAGGTGGTCGACGTCCGTGGTCGCTGCAAGGTGCTGGAGGATCAGCTAGCGAAAGAGGTTCGCCTTCGCCAAGAGGAGGAAGAAGGAGTGAAGGCTCGCGAGGCGGCCGTCGAGGGCCGGGAGGCCAAGCTCAAGAAACACTGACAGCAGGAATTGGGGGTGAGGAAGGCCGAGCTGGACGGCAAGGCCCTAGTCCTCGCTGAAGACCGCGCGGCCTTCACGGAGCTGGAGGCGAAGGCTCGCTCCTCGCTGAGGACGCTTTACGACAGCGGCCTGGAGAGTCCGCTGGCCGGCGCCGAGGACGGCCCCGCCAAGCTGCTTCCCTTCTTGGTCCACGCTCTTGAAGATGTCGCCCTTGGCCTCGGCCCCACGGCCGAGGCCGAGGCGCGTGTTCTGTCTTTTGCAGCACTGACGCGGGTTCTCACCCACATCCACCTTCACAATCCCGGGTTCGACCTTGACAGCCTGCTGGAGCTCGTGAGCGGCAAGCGTGCGGCGGCTGCTGCCGAGGCCGTGAAGGGTCACGCAGAGGCTCTGCTGGGGAAGTTCCGGGCCTTCAGCACCAAGCCGGAGCAAGGCGCTGTCGACCCCGCTGCTCCTTGAGGCGAACCCACGCCGCGTTGCTCCCCGTCGCCAAGTGACTCCATCGTGGCTCATGTCCTACTTTTGATTCCTGCACATGTATCATGCCTCGGGGAGGCATTTAAACTTGCGCCTGATATTGGGATAATAGTGTGGACTGTAATATTTGCTTTCAAATTCCTTTGAAGTTTGTGATTTTCCTTCCTACTTGCTTATGTTCTACGCCGGCAGAGCCCGGCCCCCGCGCGTACCTCACCCAGCAGTAGCCCCGACCGGAAACCAGGACGGGACCAAGGAGTGAGGGGCTACGTGACAAGTTAGGCTCCTGAGTCGCGATGATAAGGAGTCCCCCTTGGCGCACGAACATCAAGTAGGGAGGTGTGATGTGGGTGGATCCACCGTTCTACGTCTGCAGAGCCCGGCCACGCGCGTACCTCACCCAGCAATAGCCCCGACCGGAAACCAGGACGGGACCAAAGGAGTGAGGGGCTACGTGACCAGTTAGGCTCCTGAGTCGCAATGCTCAGGAGTCCCCCTTGACGCTCAAACGGCCTTCATACCTTGGCTCCGCTCGGGGAGAGGCGCGCGACGAACCAGGACCATGGGGACCTGGCTGGGCGGCGTGCGTCTGGGCGTGACCCTGGCGCAGCCCCCGTGCCTAGCCCCCTCGCGTGGCACTCCCGAGGGGAGGCGTTGCGATGAGGCTAGACACTGAGCATTGGGCTCCCTGAGGTTGATGCGGCCCGGAGGCCACCCTCAGTTGTTTATCACCAGCGCGGAGCATAGCGATTCCGTATGAGTACGGGCATAGCCGCTCCTCAGCAGTGTCGTCAGCCAGCGCGGAGCATGGTGCTTCCACTAGTGCGTGGGAGGGGGCCCCTCCGGGAGGAGCCCCCGGGGCATGTACAGCCTCGCCCTGACACGTGGCTGGCACGGTAGGGCCTGGCGAGGTGTATCTGGGCACCCGTGAGCCAACGCGGGACTCACGGGGCCCTACCTCTAGGCAGGTTGCGCCTGGCACTGGGCCTTATCTTGTGATGTGTCCCTGCAAATTTGGTTAGATGTCGGCACTCTACGTCCTCGGGTCCCGGCCCTCGAGCTGGTCTCAGTCGTTGCTGGTATGCCAGGTCGCGATGCCGTGGTCAAGGCCAGAGGGTGAGGGCTGGAGAGCCAGTAAGAGCCCTGAGTCGCGATGCTCAGGTACCCCCCCTTTAACGTGCAAGTGGTCAACATGGAGAAGAGGAGGCGCCGCGGACCGGCATCAAATAATCAAGCATGGCAGTTCTAACGCATAACCGGAAATGAACGCAAATGGGATACATGCCGCTGAGCCTGGCCCGAGCGGCTTGGGGATCATGCAGCCCGAGGGGCGCCCCCAACAAGGTAAGATAACGATGCGGAATAAAAGGGATACACGCCACACGGATGGACCGACGCGGCCTGGGAATAATGCAGCCCTAGGGGCGCTCCCAACTGGAAGTGAAACTTGAAAGATGTCACCTGATGACGCTGAAGATGAAATGGTGTTGGTGTAGCCGGCTCGGTGGGCTGTGGGAGCTGATCCTCATGAGCCCCCAGGCCCAGGGGCCTCGGGAGGCTCCGGAGGCGCTGGCGGTTCCTTGCGGGCCATCTTCATCTCCGCCAGGGCTGCGGAGCACCTGGCCTCTTGCGCCTCCGTGATGCCCCTCATGAGGCGCTGGTACGCGTCAGCCGCGCTCAGCAAGCCGTAAGGCATGCGAACGTAGCCATGGGGTGGACCTCCGCAGCGCCCCACTCGCGAGGGCCAGAGGCGCCCTAGGGAGGCGACTTGGTTGAGCCCTGGTACGTCGACGCAGACGCGCAGCCCGCCATCCTTGCCTGGATGGGGAGCCACTGCTGGTAGGCGGCCAGCGCCTCTCATGACTCTGGACTCATGTAGCTCCTGAATGGCCTTGCTGACGAACTCCTGTGGGTCTGGATCTCCTTGCCTTGCTCCTTCTTGAGGGAAACATGCTTCGAAACACGGTGATGACGCCGTCTTGGGCTCCACGGTGACCTCCATCTCGTAGTCCTCCTGGTCTTGGTCTCGTTGCACCGAAATGGCGACCTTTGCCTGATGCCTCGGTACTCCGCGGCTGCGCTTGCCCCCTTTGCACCAAAGAGGAAAGGAGGACGCTGCGCAGGCTGGCACCCGGCTGGCACCCTGAGTCGTCATGGCTTACGTCACGGGCACCTCGCGAGGTACCCCGCCTTGATCTCTCTGCCTCCTCGTGAGCTAGCCTGACGAGGCTGTGCCTGAGGAAGCTCCGTGTCATCCGCCCCGTGAGGCTTGGCCCCTCGCGAGGGTCTTGAGTTTGTGTTGGTGAAGATGGGCCGTGCTGGGCCCCCCTTTGAGCCACGCCGCAGGCCGCAGGCAGGCATGTCTGGGGACCCCCGTTCCCAGAATGCCGACAATTAGTTATCGAAACAAAGTACTACACGCATGCTCCTAGGGGGATAGATTGGTAGGAAAATACCATCGCTCGTCCCCGACCGCCACTCATAAGGAAGACAATCAATAAATAAATCATGCTCCGACTTTGTCACATAACGGTTCACCATACGTGCATGCTACGGGAATCACAAACTTCAACACAAGTATTTCTCAAATTCACAACTACTCAACGAGCATGACTCTAATATCACCATCTCCATATCTCAAAACAATTATCAAGTATCAAACTTCTCTTAGTATTCAATGCACTTTATATGAAAGTTTTTATTATATCCCTCTTGGATGCCCATCATATTAGGACTAAACTTGTAACCAAAGAAAATTACCATGCTGTTTAGAGACTCTCAAAATGATATAAGTGAAGCATGAGAGTTCATCTATTTATTCAAAATAAAACCACCGCCGTGATCTAGAAAAATATAAGTGAAGCACTAGAGCAAATGACAAACTACTCCGAAAGATATAAGTGAAGCTCAATGAAAAGTCGAATAATTGTGCAACTATGTGAAGACTCTCTAACTTTTAATAATTTCAGATCTTGGTATTTTATTCAAACAGCAAGCAAAACAAAAGAAAATAAAATGACGCTCCAAACAAAACACATATCATGTGGCGAATAAAAATATAGCTCCAAGTAAAGTTACCGATGAACGAAGACGAAAGAGGGGATGCCTTCCGGGGCATCCCCAAGCTTATGCTCTTGGTTGTCCTTGAATATTGCCTTGGGGTGCCTTGAGCATCCCCAATATTATGCTCTTGCCACTCCTTATTCCATAGTCCATCAAAAGTTAACCCAAAACTTGAAAACTTCACAACACAAAACTCAAAATAGAAAAATCTCGTGAGCTCCGTTAGCAAAAGAAAACAAAACACCACTTCAAGGTACTGTAATGAACTCATTCTTGATTTATATTGGTGTTAAACCTACTGTATTCCAACTTCTCTATGGTTTATAAACTCTTTTACTAGCCATAGATTCATTAAAATAAGCAAACAACACATGAAAAATAGAATCTGTCAAAAAGAGAACAATCTGTAGTAATCTGTAACTAACGCAAACTTCTGGAAGGCCCAAAAATTCTAAAATAAATTGCTGGAAGTGAGGAATTTATCTATTAATCATCTGCAAAAAGAATTAACTAAATAGCACTCTCCAATAAAAATGGCAGCAATTCTCGTGAGCGCTAAAGTTTCTGTTTTTTACAGCATGATCAACAAGACTTTCCCCAAGTCATCCCAACGGTTCTACTTGGCACAACCAGTAATTAAACACGAAAAACACAACCAAAATAGAGGCTAGATAAATTATTTATTACTAAATAGGATCAAAAACCAAGGAAGAAAATTAAAGTTGGGTTGCCTCCCAACAAGCGCTATCGCTTAACGCCCCTAGCTAGGCATGATGATTTCAACGATGCTCAAATAGAAGATAAGAATTGTAACATAAAGAGAGCATCATGGAGAATATGACTAGCACATTTAAGTCTAACCCACTTCCTATGCATAGGGATTTTTGAGCAAACAATTTATGGGAACAATAATCAACTGAAAGTGCGTTATATCGACTAGAGGGGGGTGAATAGGCGATTTTTATGAAATTCTTCACTAAGGAATTTGTCGGTGAGGAAATTCCTTAGCAAAGAACTACTAGCAGCGGAATAAGTACTCAAAAGTAAACATAACAGAATACAAGCATAGTCATCATGATGAAATGAAGATAGGCACAGAGTACAGGAAACGTAATCACAAGATAACACAGGATGAAGACAAACAGACTGAAGAAATTGAGCTGAGGATATTGAGAAAGTCTTCAGTCAAAGTCTTCAAACACAGATATGAACAAACACACAACACAGTTATGAGGAAATGAAAGAGTTGAGGGAATAGAACCAGTAAGCTTGGTGAAGACAAAGATTTGGTAGACCAGTTCCAACTGATGTCTCAATTGTACATCTGGTTGGAGCGGCAAAGTATTTAAACTCGAGGACACACAGTCCCGGACACCCAGTCCTGAACACGCAGCTCAGGACACCCAGTCCTCACCGTATTCTCCTTGAACTAAGGTCACACATACCTCATCCAATCACTCGTGGTAAGTCTTCAGGCGACTTCCAAACCTTCACAAACTCGGTCACTCGGTGATCCACAATTCCTCTTGGATGCTCTAGACCATGACGCCTAACCGTCTAGAAGAAGCACAGTCTCCAAAGGTAACTCAGGATCAATCTCTTCAGTGATGCTCAATCACTTGGGGTTTGTAGGTGTTTGGGTTTTGGGTTTTTGGTTTTTCCTCACTTGATGATTTTCGCTCAAAGTCCTCAAAGGATGGGTTGCTCTCAAATGACAAGTGTTAGTTTCTCTCGGAGCAGCCAACCAGCTAGTGGTTGTAGGGGGCGGCTATTTATAGCCTAGGGAGCAGCCCGACATGATAAGACATAAATGCCCTTCAATGATATGACCGTTAGGTGGATAGATATTTTGGGACAGCTGGCACATAGCACAACAACGGTCAGAATTTTGAGTAGCAAAATCCTCAGGGCTATCATGTTCCTCACTATGTAGGCAATCCGCACTGGCGAATTCCTAACTCCTCAGTCAGGACAAATTCCTCAGAGACCAGAAGAACTTCGTCTCTGTTACTGAAGAAATTGACTGAACTGTATGAGATTTCCAATGGCTTCACTCGAAGGGATTGGTAGGTGTAGGATTTTGAGTTGAGCATCACATGGAAATTTTTCCTTAGTATTTCCTCGACCCCCTTTAACAGTATTGTGTTTCCTATGACTCAAGAAAGAGAATATGAAACTACAAAAACAAAAGTCTTCACGCTTCATATTCCTCTAATGAATACCAAGTCTTGACGGTCACACCATTTTCTTCACTTTCAAAGTCTTCATGAAAGTCTTCAGAAATACCAAAATCTTCAGTCGAAGATATTCATTTTTAGGGGTCGACTTTTCCTGTAATTATCAAACTCCTCATAGACTTATAGACCTGTGTACACTCACAAACGCATTAGTCCCTTAACCTATAAGTCTTCAATACACCAACATCACTAAGGGGCACTAGATGCACTTACAATCTCCCCCTTTTTGGTGATTGATGACAATATAGGTTAAGTTTTCAACGGGGATAAACATATGAAGTGTAAATACTGATATTGAGGAATTTGATTGCAAGATATAGAAGAACTCCCCTGAAGATGTGCATAGTGAGGAATTTGCTTTTGAAGCAATGCACACTTAAAGAGTTGAATCATGGAGATCTCCCCCTATATCTTGTAATTCATACACGCATTTAACATATAATATGAAGAATTTGAAATGCATGATGAAATATGGTGCCTGATGAAATTCAGCATGCGTGCAATAATATTAACGAGGAATAAGCATGCAGAATAGTGCATCAAAAGTATCAGAGCATGTTGCATCAAAAGTATCAGAGCACCATCGGGTTTAAGATTACAACTCGATACAATAAAGTTTCAGAAGAACGAGAGTTGTAACTTAGCAAAAAAAACGCCCATATAGTAGACCCGCTTGAAGATTAACTCATATTTCTCCCCCTTTGTCATCGAATGACCAAAAGGATCGAAAATGAGGACTAACGCCCCTGAAGATAATCATGTTGAAGAAGGAGCGCCAGCGTTGTTGGGGTCGTTTGTTGATCTAGGGCCTGTCGCAGTGTCGTCCAAATCTTCATGTTCATCAGTGTCACGCGATGAAGAATATGAGCTGGCCACCAGAGAAGGAACCTGGACCTTCTTGAATTTCTTCGGTGGAGGTGCAGACCAGTCAAAATCTTCTTTGAGACCCATGTTCTTCAGATCTTCTTCACCATATAGATGTGACAGGATTGCCCAGGTGCGACCGAAGAGTTGATGGAGGTAGTAGTGGTTTTTCTTCACTGCATTGTGTGTGGCAGTCAAGTTGTGAAGAAGTGAACCAAACTGACGCTTAACCCATTTGTGATTTCGATCCACTTTCTGGTGAAGACTAAGCAGAAGTTCACGGTCAGTCATCAAGCGCGGAGCAGTGGCTTGAGGAGTGGACTTGGGTGCATTGGCAGAGTCATGTGTGGCAGAGTCATCATTGGTGGAATAAGATGCAACTTTGCGAAACTGACCATCCAATGGATGAATGCCCTTATCTATTACAGCTGGTGCCTTGCCCTTTCCATCAACTAAGGAATATGTCTGCTTGAGGACTTCAATGGGGGGCAAGTAGCTAAGGTGATTCTAGAAGTCAGCTTTGTAGTTGAGTGAAGACCTTGTCCTGAGGAATCTCATGATCCAACGTGCATAAGGCTTCAGCTCAAACGGTGACAGTGCAACATTGGCCATAGTCCTCATGAAGAAATCGTGATAATTGACAGGAATGCCATGAACGATGTTGAATACCAGATTCTTCATGGTGCCAACAATTTCCTCATCAGATGAGTCGTGGCCTTTGATGGGACTGATTATCCTCGTAAGAATACGATAGACAGTTCTGGGCACGTACAGGAATTCCTTCACAAGGAATTTGGTTCTTGGTGCCGGACCAGGTTTCAAAGGTTTCATCAGCACCTGCATGTAATGATGTGTGAGCTCAGGTTCACTATAGATGCAGCGAGCTTCTTCAAGCGGAGGACTGAGTGGTAGAGCACGAAGCAATTCAGAGGCTGGTGCAGTGTAGTGAGTATTTTCAGACATCTAGTCCAGCACCCATGAATTCACATCTTCAGCATCTCCGGTGATGTGCAGCGTTGCATAGAATTGAAGAATCAGTTCTTCATTCCAATCGCAGATGTCAGAGCAAAAGTTGAGTAGTCCATCATCGTGAAGAACACTGAGGACTGGTGCGAAGCACGGCAGAGATTCCATATCCACATGAGGAATATGCTCATGATAGAAGATCTTCTCCTTGTTGAACAACACTTAGAAATAGAAATTGGCTTGACTAGCAGTCCAGAAACGCCTCTTCCTAATGCGAGCAGAGTCATATGGGTTGTAGTCTTCGAAGAATACGTGCTCACCAAAGAAATCATCAGCCTTGTACTTTTGCTTGCGTGAGAATGGATCCTTTGTCTTCGGCAGAGGAGTGTCAGTGAGTTGCATCACGACCTCCGGAATCTCAATCGCAGGTTCTTCAGGCTGAGGAATTTCTGGTTTCTCCTCAGTGGTAGTCTGCGTCGTTGGTAGTTCAGCAGCAGCAGTTTCTTCAGCGCTAGTGGCTGGAATTTCCTCATGGACACATGCATTGGGATGAGTTTCTTCAGAGCCCATGTGTACAGTTTGTGTGGGGGACTAAGGAATTTGCTGTAGAGGGGTGAACATTGGTGAGTTTGGATGCTGACTTTCCTAGAATTCATCACTGATTACGGGTGTGGAGCAGCCAATGTCCACATCTTCATCTTCCATTTCTTCAATGCCAGCCTCTTCAGCTGTGAACTGAAGCATAGGCGAGGAGATGATAGGTGTTGAAGGGATTGCATCCACTTCAATTTCTTCATCCAATGGTTCAGACGAAGCAGCAGAAGTAGTTTCTTCATTAGATCCGCTGGGGATCACATATTCTTCATCAAAAGGAACAAGGTCCTTTGATGGCCTGGTTGAGATGGGAACAACATCAATCGGATTTGCAAATGAGCTTGTCATAGGCTTCATTTTCTTTGGAGCCAAAGAATCTAAAGCAGCTGATGCTTTCCTTTTCTTCACTGCAGCATGCTCTGCAGCCTTGGTCTTCTTCACATCTGATGTAGATGGAAGGATTGGAGTTGAAGTTGGTGCAGGAGCAGCTGAGGAATCTGGTTGATTTTCTTCAGGCACAACTGATGCAGTTGCCCTGAGTTCTTCAGTTTCTTCAGGCACACCACTAGTGGGTGCCCTGGCAATTTCTTCAGCGGCTGGAATGCAGTCATCAGCCCTGAAACTCACATTATCTTCAGCAGCCTGATTATCATCAGCGGTGCTGGCATTTTCTTCAGTAGGCTGAGCAGATGCTTCAGCCTGAGGAATTTCCTGTTATGTTGAGGCTGCAACATTGGAAGTGAAGTTACCCGCAAGTTTCACAAATGAACCTTGGCTCCAAGCCAATCAGCGCGAGATGCTTCAAAGTCATCACTGAGTTTCTTAATCTCAGTCTAAATAGTGACAAGTTCTTCAGTTGTCATAGAGACAACGTTTTTCTTCAGATAGCGCTCTTTCTTGTACTGCACTTTCTTAATCTGCCTGGCCTTCTCAAATTTCCACTTTTCTTCTTGAATGAAGTGGGTGAGCATGTGACTCTGGACAGGAGTCAGCTTGAAGTTAGGCAAGGGAGTGTTAGGGTCCTTGTGCCAATCATCTATGTAGTCGAGGATCAGCTTGGGATCCAACAGCAGTGGCACCTCTGATCCTTTGGCTCTAGCGGCCCTGACTTGCCTGTCTCTGATGATTTCTGCAAGTTCATCATCATCAGCTTCATCTTCATCAAACGACAGTTGAAAAGCGACTTGCTTCTTTTGAGGACTTGGGCGAGGACCTCGTCCAGCAGTGGCCTTTGTCTTCAGCAGTGAGGGGCCAGCTGAGGAACTTGGTGCAGCTGAGGAACTAGCTGAGACACCTGAGGCAATGGAGATGCCGGTAGTCCTTTGGCACGAGGCGAGATGCACAGGTGCTGAGGATTTAGGCAGAATAGCTGAAGGCTTTGGCGGAGGAGCTGAGGACTTTGGAGGAACAGGAGCAGCATGAGGAATTGGCCGTGAGGGCTTTGATGATTCTGGCCGTGAGGGCATTGCTGAAGAACTTGGCCTGCGAGCAGGCTTCTTAGACATAGCCTTCTTTGGCTTGACAGCAGAGGCAGCAGCAGCAGCAGAGTCTTCATTGAATTTCCTCACTACTTCCCTGGCTTGCTTAGCCAGCTTGGCTTGGCGCTTGGCCCATTCATCAGGATAGTCCTCACCGTGCTTGAGGCTGGTGGGATCTGCTATTTGGCCAGGTGCCAATGGAGCTCTTGGGCATGGAGGATTGAGTGCGAATTTCTTCATGTAGTTAGGAGTGACATATCTGTACTCCCTCCATTCTCTTGCCCATCTCCTCTCTATCCTCTGTTTGCGCACTTTGCGCTCATTCTTTGTTTCCTCAGTAGGTGTGCAGTACCCAGCATATATGTCATTAGCGATCTCAAACGCTGTATTTACCTCAGGCCTCTTTCCTCCCTTCTGCGGCTTCTTACCATCAGCCATTTTATTCAGTTGAGGAATTTGAACAATTGAATTCTCTGAAGAAGTATGCAACTTTTCTTCGAGGAACGCCTGGATGAAGAACACGACGAACTGGAGTGAGGAGATGTGAAGTTCGTCTGTGCAGATCTTCCATGCCCTAACTCGACGGAGGAAGATGGCTACGGCGGCGGCGGAGTGAAGATGTCCGCGGTCGGCGCGAGTACGTCGGCGACGAGGTCGAGGCAGTGAAGCTCTTCCTCACCGGCGGCGATGAAGTAGCGGCGGCGCTAGGGTTTGAGAAGCTCGAGCTGGAGAGAGAGGTCGAGCGGAGTAAAAGAAGTGAGGAAGGGAAGGAGGGGTATTTATAGCCACGGTGAAAAACTGCTCGCCCGAAGAAATTGGACGAACGTTCCCCTGACCCTTCTCATTCGCATGACATGTGTCACCCACGCAGTGAGAGGTGGAGATCGTGTTAGATCGTGGGTGAGTGGATAAGTGTATCGTGGGATGCGGAACGGTTTGAGCGGCAAATCCGCTATAAGATAGGTTTTAATGTTCCGTTTGCAATTTCTTCAGCTGACAAGGACAAAGTGAAGATTTTGAATGAGTTTCAAATAGAACGCACATGAAGAATTTGTGAACAGATTGGGTTCAGTATAGCATAGAGGTGAAGGGTCCAATCACATTCACTTAGCAGAAAACCAACTTGAAGAAATAGCAATAAGTGAATGCCGTAGAGGACACAAACTCATATATATATATATATATAGCCAATGAATAAAAACGACGGAACCAGTGAAGACTATGCAAAGTTGAAGAATATGAATCATTGAGGAATTTCAACTTTTGGTGGTGGCATGACCCACCGTATAAGAATGATGATTTCAGACACCGCGTACAATTATCGTAGGGTTCTGAGAATCAAATTCTTCGTTAATTTCTTCACACTAAGAGTGTTATTCTTCATTGATTGAATAAAAACGTTTCTTCATGTGTTGCACATGTAAGTCATCAATTTTGCATAAGTGTTAGGATGAGTGTCCTTTTCAAAGAACATTCGAAGATTCTAGGATATTTAGCTCACACCGCAACTTGCTAAATCTCTTCTCATCCAAAGGCTTTGTGAAGATATCGGCTAGTTGTTCTTCAGTCTTCACATGCTCAATAGAAATGTCACTTTTAACACATGATCACGAAGAAAATGATGATGAATCTGAATGTGCTTTGTCTTCGAGTGCTGAACTGGGTTGTGAGCAATATTGGTGGCACTCTCATTGTCACAGAAGAGAGGCACATTCTTCATGATGACACCGTAGTCCTTGAGAGTTTGCTTCATCCATAGCAATTGGGCACAGCAAGAACCAGCGGCAATGTACTGAGCTTCAGCAGTAGATAGTGATACGCAGTTCTGTTTCTTCGAGGACCAACAGACCAAAGATCGTCTGAGGAAATGACATGTACCAGATGTTGACTTGCGATCCACACGATCACCAGCATAGTCAGAGTCAGAATATCCAACAAGATCAAAAGTCGAGCCCTTGGGGTACCATAATCCAAGTGTTGGTGTGTGAGCTAGATATCGAAGAATATGCTTCACAGCCTTATGGTGTGATTCCTTCGGTGTAGCTTAAAATCGGGCACACATGCAAACACCAAGCATTATATCTGGCCTAGATGCACATAAGTACAATAAGGAACCTATCATGGAGCGGTATACCTTATGATCGAAGTCAATACCATTTTCATCAGTGCACAGATGGCCATTTGTGGGCATAGGAATTTTAACTCCTTTGCAATCTTGCATGCCGAATTTCCTCAGTACATCCTTGAGGTATTTCTCCTAAGATATGAATATGCCATTGTGTTGTTGACGAATTTGAAGACCTAAGAAGAATTTCAACTCTCCCATACTAGACATTTGATATTCTTCACTCATCATATAGGCAAATTCATCACTATAACGTTGGTCAGTACAGCCAAAGATAATATCATCAACATATATTTGGCACACAAACAATTCACCATCATAAGATTTAGTGAAAAGAGTAGGGTCGAGTGAACCGGGTTTGAAGCCTTTCTTCATGAGAGTTCCTTCAAGGTATCATACCAAGCCCGTGGGGCCTGCTTGAGGCCATAGAGGGCCTTGTTGAGTCTGAAGACTTTGTCAGGATTCTTTGGATCTTCAAAACCTGGGGGTTGAGCAACATATACTTCTTCCTCAAGCTTACCATTGAGGAATGCACTTTTCACATCCATTTGATATAAAGTGATATCATGATGGTTAGCATAAGCAAGTAATATGCGAATAGCCTCAAGTCTAGCAACAGGTGCAAAAGTTTCATCGAAATCAATTCCTTCAACCTGTGTGTAGCCTTGAGCTACAAGCCGTGCCTTATTCCTCACCACAAGGCCATTTTCATCTTGCTTGTTGCGGTAGATCCACTTTGTGCCGATGATATTGTGCTTGCGAGGATCTGGACGTTTGACAAGTTCCCAGACATTGTTGAGCTCGAACTGATGTAATTCCTCTTGCATGGCCTGAATCCACTCAGGCTCCAGAAATGCTTCATCTACCTTAGTGGGCTCTGTAATAGAGACAAAAGCATACTGCCCACAAAAGTTAGACAAATGTGAAGCTTTTGAGCATGTGAGAGGACCTGGCGCTTGATGTCATTGATGATCTTTTCAACTTGCACTTCTTTTGCCATGCGAGGATGAGCTGGTTGTCGTTGAAGAGTTTGATTAGTGTTTTCTTCAGCACCATTTTCTTCAGCATTTTCTTCAGGTGCATTAGCTCGACGTTCTTCATGTTCTGGAATGAATTCTTCAGCAGATTCTTTAGTAGGAATGACATCCTCAGTAGCCTTGAACTTGATAGTTTCCTCAGGTGCTGGTTCATCTATCACAGTAGGTAGGTGCTCTCTTTGCGAGCCATTAGTTTCATCGAACCGCACATCTACAGTTTCAACAACTTTGTGAAGAACGTTGTTGAAGACTCTGTAGGTGTGTGAGTCCTTTCCGTAACCAAGCATAAAACCTTCATGTGCTTTCGGTGCAAATTGGGAGTTGTGATGAGGATCTCTAATCCAACATTTAGCACAAAGACTTTGAAATAACTTACATTGGGTTTCTTATCAGTGAGGAGTTCATAGGCAGTCTTTTTGAAGAATTTGTGAAGATATACTCTGTTGATGATGTGGCACGCAGTATCAATTGCCTCAGTCCAGAAACGACGAGGCATTTTGTATTCATCAAGCATAGTGCGAGCCATCTCAGCAAGAGTCCTATTCTTGCGCTCCACGACGCCATTCTGCTGAGGAGTGTAAGGAGCAGATAACTCATGAGTAATACCAAGTTCATCAAGATAGTCATCAAGACCATAATTCTTGAACTCAGTGCCATTGTCACTTCTGATGTGCTTGATCTTCACACCAAAGTTGGTTGAAGCCCTCGAGGAAAATCGTTTGAAGACTTTCTGCACTTCATGTTTGTAAGTAACAAGGTGTACCCATGTGTAGCGAGAATAATCATCAACAATAACAAAGCCATATTGAGATGCTTCATTTGAAATAGCAGAATAATGATTATGACCAAAGAGATCCATGTGAAGCAATTCAAATGGGCGAGTGGTGGCCATGATAGTCTTCGCTAGATGCTTGGCCTTCGTCATCTTCCCAGCTTCACAGGCTCCGCATAGGTGATCCTTGAGGAATTTGACATTCTCGATGCCAATGACATGCTTCTTCTTCGCAAGCATGTGCAAATTGCTCATGCCTGCATGACCAAGTCATCGATGCCAGAGCCATCCTTCTGAAACTTTTGCAAGTAACCACACGGCTGGTTGTGGTCCTGTAGAGAAATCAACAATATACAGGTCTCCTCTCCTAAAGCCTTCTAAGACTTTGGAATTGTCAGCTTCCACAACCACAACACAACGGTACTTGCCAAAGACAACAACCATATCAAGATCACAAAGCATTGAGACAGACATAAGGTTGTATCCTAAGGACTCAACAAGCATGACTTTGTCCATGTGTCGATCCCTTGTAATCACAACCTTACCTAGACCCAATACCTGACTTTTGCCTTTGTCAGCAAAGATGATATGCTTCAGATGCGACGGAGATAATGGAGCATCCATCAATAGATTCTTGTCACCAGTCATGTGGTTTGTACATCCACTATCAAGGACCCACTCAGTGGCTTTGGGTTTATCATCCTGCAGATGAATTAGTGCATCTTACAAACTCATATACTTCATCAGTGAAGAATATGACATCAATTCATCAGATCAATTTCATCAAGTAAAAGAACTAATAACGCAATATGAGGACGTGAGAAATGAAAGTTCATTTCTTCATGGTTAGCCTGCGTCCTTTCAGGCATTGCTCAGGTCTCCAGAAAATTCTTCAGACGATTACGTGTGTCTGGAGACCTGACCCTGCAGAAGAGATTAGTTCTTTTTCTTCACCACCCACATCTGAAGGGGTGGCAAAGAGTTCATCATTCCGCGAGCTCCATACGAGAAGGATGGCATAGAAGCCAGTCCATTTCGTTTCACATAAGAGGGGTTAGAGTAAGCATAGAAATTCTTCGAGGACTTATGGACATAATGATTTGAAGAATAATGCACATATCCATAATCCTTAGATCTTCCCTGCGAAACAGACGGGTTAGCATGATGATGTTCATATGAGGACTTTGATCCATATGAGGAATTTGGTCCGTATGAAGAATTTGATCTGGGGTTCCTATTCTTCATAGGTGGCGTCATGATGACATTCACCTGAAGATTTTCAAGGCATCTTTTGGGAACCCAGATTTTCTTCATAGGGGAGCCGTTCCTGCAGTTAGTGCCAACATATCTAGCAAATACTTCACCATTCTGATTTTTAAACAGTTTATAGTTGGAGTCAATTGACTCATCATCAGAAGGAGGAGATTCACATGCAAATCCAGATAAGTTAGATGAATCAACTAGAGGTCCCTTTGCAGCAACCCATGTGGTTTTGGGGTACTGCTCAGGCTTCCAATATGTACCATCAGCATTGAGTTTCCTCTCAAAGGCGATACCCTCTTTCCTAGGGTTCCTGTTGAGGATCTACATTTTAAGCACATCACAAAGAGCCTGATGCCCTTTGAGGCTTTTGTACATGCATGTGGTGTACAATTCCTTCGGCCCTGCATCGTCAGTGATACTAGCAATGTCCTCAGATGAGGAATTAGTGATAGCAGAGGCATGTGAAGAATTTGAAACATTAGCAGCATTTGAACATTCAGGTGAAGAATTAGAAGATTCACGTTCAATGCACTTTAAACATGGAGGAACAAATTCTTCCTGAGAAGCGCTGATTTGTTGAGCAAGTAATGAATCGCGCTCCTTCTGAAAATCTTCATAACTCACTCTTAGCTTTTCAAGAACTTGCTTTCTTTGAAGAAATTCATAAGAAAGCTTCTCATGATCCGATAAGAGAGTGTTATGATGACTTTGAAGTTTGTCAAGCTTGGACTGAAGTCTCTGAAGATTTTCAGTCAAAGTTTCAGTGTGATCCATTTCTTCACCCAACATATCATCACTTTTATTTAGCATGTTTTGAACCTTTTCTAAAGCCCTTTGTTGTTTACTAGCAAGGGAAGCAAGTTTGACATAGCTGGGTCCAAATTCATCACCATATTCAACATCACTGGACTCGGATAGGTAGCATTCAGTTACCTCAGCATCTTTTGCCATAAGGCATGATGAAGAAGATGATGATCCTGGTTCGAATGTCATCGTTTTGAGAGATTCCTTGAAGTCCTCAAACCAAGGATCATGATAGGTTCGATGACCTTCATAGACCAAAGAGAGACGGTCCCAGATGAGCTTCGCATGATCGAGATGCATGATATTCCTGAACTGATTTTGTGACAGACTGGAGCAGATGACATCCTTCGCCGTGAGGTTGAGAAGAGTATACTTGCGAATGTCATCAGCATCCGCCATCTTGCATAGATCAGTCAGGCAATCTCAGTGGCGGTCCACAACTCATTGTTCATCGCCATGAGACGTTTCTTCATCATAGCCTTCCACTTGGGATACTCGTGACCGTCAAAGATGGGGCATGTCACCTTCGTCATACCTGCAGTCGACATAACTAAAACTCCAGGCAGTTAAACCAAAATCACACAGAACACGGGAGTACCTTGCTCTGATACCAATTGAAAGTGCGTTATATCGACTAGAGGGGGGTGAATAGGCGATTTTTATGAAATTCTTCACTAAGGAATTTGTCGGTGAGGAAATTCCTTAGCGAAGAACTACTAGCAGTGGAATAAGTACTCAAAAGTAAACATAACGGAATACAAGCATAGTCATCATGATGAAATGAAGACAGGCACAGAGTATAGGAAACGTAATCACAGGATAACACAGGATGAAGACAAACAGACTGAAGAAATTGAGCTGAGGAAATTGAGAAAGTCTTCAGTCAAAGTCTTCAAACACAGATATGAAGAAACACACAACACAGTTATGAGGAAATGAAAGAGTTGAGGGAATAGAACCAGTAAGCTTGGTGAAGAAAAAGATTTGGTAGACCAGTTCCAACTGCTGTCTCAGTTGTACGTCTGGTTGGAGCGGCTAAGTATTTAAACTCAAGGACACACAGTCCCGGACACCCAGTCCTGAACACGCAGCTCAGGACACCCAGTCCTCACCGTATTCTCCTTGAACTAAGGTCACACAGACCTCGTCCAATCACTCATGGTAAGTCTTCGGGCGACTTCCAAACCTTCACAAACTCGGTCACTCGGCGAACCACAATTCCTCTTGGATGCTCTAGACCATGACGCCTAACCGTCTGGAAGAAGCACAGTCTCCAAAGGTAACAAGCGTCGGATCCACTCAGGATCAATCTCTTCAGTGATGCTCAATCACTTGGGGTTTGTAGGTGTTTGGGTTTTTGGTTTTTCCTCACTTGATGATTTTCGCTCAAAGTCCTCAGAGGATGGGTTGCTCTCAAATGACAAGTGTTAGTTTCTCTCGGAGCAGCCAACCAGCTACTGGTTGTAGGGGGCGGCTATTTATAGCCTAGGGAGCAGCCCGACATGATAAGACATAAATGCCCTTCAATTATATGACCGTTAGGTGGATAGATATTTTGGGACAGCTGGCACATAGCACAGCAATGGTCGGAATTTTGAGTAGCAAAATCCTCAGGGCTATCATGTTCCTCACTGTGTAGGCAATCCGCACTGGCGAATTCCTAACTCCTCAGTCAGGACAAATTCCTCAAAGACCAGAAGAACTTCGTCTCTGTTACTGAAGAAATTGTCTGAACTGTATGAGATTTCCAATGGCTTCACTCGAAGGGATTGGTAGGCGTAGGATTTTGAGTTGAGCATCACATGGAAATTTTTCCTTAGTATTTCCTCGACCCCCTTTAACAGTACGGTGTTTCCTATGACTCAAGAAAGAGAATATGAAACTACGAAAACAAAAGTCTTCACGCTTCATATTCCTCGAATGAATACCAAGTCTTCACGGTCACACCATTTTCTTCACTTTCAAAGTCTTCATGAAAGTCTTCAGAAATACCAAAATCTTCAGTTGAAGATATTCATTTTTAGGGGTCGACTTTTCCTGTAATTATCAAACTCCTCATAGACTTATAGACCTGTGTACACTCACAAACGCATTAGTCCCTTAACCTATAAGTCTTCAATACACCAAAATCACTAAGGGGCACTAGATGCACTTACATCAACTAGCATAGGAAAGCAAAACAATCATAACTTCAAGATTTTAAGCGCATAGAGAGGAAACTTGATATTATTGCAATTCCTACAAGCATATGTTCCTCCCTCATAATAATTTTCAGTAGCATCATGAATGAATTCAACAATATAACCATCACATAAAGCATTCTTTTCATGATCTACAAGCATAGAAAATTTACTACTCACCACATAGGCAAAATTCTTCTCATTCATAATAGTGGGAGCAAACTCAACAAAATAACTATCATGTGAGGCATAATCCAATTGAAAACTAAAATCATGATGACAAGTTTCATGGTTATCATTATTCTTTATAGCATACATGTCATCACAATAATCATCATAGATAGCAACTTTGTTCTCATAATCAACTGGAACCTCTTCCGAAATAGTGGATTCATCACTAAATAAAGTCACGACCTCTCCAAATTCAGTTTCATCAATATAATCATCATAAATAGGAGGCATGATTTCATCATAATAAATTTGCTCATCAAAACTTGGTGGACAAAAAAATATCATCTTCATCAAACATAGCTTCCCCAAGCTTGTGGCTTTGCATATCATTAGCATCATAGATATTCAAGGAATTCATACTAACAACATTGCAATCATTCTCATCATTCAAAGATTTAGTGCCAAACATTTTAGTACATTCTTCTTCTAACACTTTGGCACAATTTTCCTTTCCATCATACTCACGAAAGATATTAAAAAGATGAAGCGTATGAGGCAAACTCAATTCCATATTTTTTTGTAGTTTTCTTTTATAAACTAAACTAGTGATAAAACAAGAAACAAAAAGATTCGATTGCAAGATCTAAAGATATACCTTCAAGCGCTGACCTCCCTGGCAACAGCGCCAGAAAAGAGCTTGATGTCTACTACACAACCTTCTTCCTGTAGACGTTGTTGGGCCTCCAAGTGCAGAGGTTTGTAGGACAGTAGCAAATTTCCCTCAAGTGGATGACCTAAGGTTTATCAATCCGTGGGAGGCGTAGGATGAAGATGGTCTCTCTCAAGCAAACCTGCAACCAAATAACAAAGAGTCTCTTGTGTCCCCAACACACCCAATACAATGGTAAATTGTATAGGTGCACTAGTTCGGCGAAGAGATGGTGATACAAGTTGTCGGCATTCTGGGAAGGGGGGTCCCCAGACTTGCCTGCCTGCGGCCTGCGGCGTGGCTCAAAGGGGGGCCCAGCACGGCCCATGTTCATCAACACAGACCCAAGACCCTTGCGAGGGGCCAAGCCTCGCGGGGCGGACGACACGGAGCTTCCTCAGGCACGGCCTCATCAGGCTGGCTCGCGAGGAGGCGGAGAGATCAAGGCGTGGTACCTCACGAGGTGCCCGTGACGCAAGCCATGACGACCAAGGGCGCCAGGCGGGTGCCAGCCCGCGCAGTGTCCTCCTTTCCTCTTTGGTGCAAAGGGGGCAAGCACAGCCGCGGAGAACCGAGGCATCAGGCAAAGGTTACCATTTCGGTGCAACGAGACCAAGACCAGGAAGACTGCAAGACAGAGGTCATCGTGGAGCCCAAGACGGCATCACCATCAGAGCTTTGTGCAGGCGAAGACTACTTTTGTTAGGGTAGCGAGTACTAGCTGTCCCCCTTCAAATTAATCCGCCATTGTTGGCTCCCTTCCCACTCAATATTTGGGAAGAGGACCAGGGCCTCTATAAATAGGACCAGCCACCGAGAGAAGAGAGGGGTCTTTGGGGGAAGGATTAAGAAGAGGGGTTCAGAGGGGTTAAGAAGAGAGAGAGAGAGAGAGAGAGAGAGAAGGGTGGTTGAACTCCTCCCAGCAGTTCATCGCCCCAGCCAAGAAAAGACCCTCGCGAGGCTGTTCTTCCTTGTATCATTCATCATCATCAGCCCAAGAGGCAATCCACCACACCACACACTGGAGTAGGGTATTACACCACAACGATGGCCCGAACCAGTATAAACCCTTTGTCTCTTGTGTTGTTCTTTCCATGGCTTAGATCTTAGAGAGGCGAAGGGTGGAGGTAGGTAGGAAGCGAAATCTCCGCGCGCACCCCAGTGTTCGAACCTCAAGGGTCTGCCAGAACCCGAAATCCGACATTCGGCGCGCCAGGTAGGGGTGCGCCGGAATTTGTCTTCCACCACCCCGTTCTCCTCCGACCATCGCACCCATGTCTGACGCTCGTTGGGACCGCGCCGAGCGCCGGGCTGCCCTTGCTTCCCGCTTTGTCCAAACGGCTCCTGTCAGCGGGCGTCCTCACCGTTCCCCGTCACCTGCCGTCAACGCCGCCATCGGCCCGGCGGGGAACGAGCAGCAAGCATCGTCTCAGCATCCGTCCGTGTGGCAAGACGGCCGCACCGCAACTCCCTCGCTCCCCCGGCTGGTTCTTCGTCCCGCGCGCTCCGCGCACCCATGAAGGCTCGAGCTGCGCTCATCGCGGCGAACGAGCTCCTGCGCTACCGCCCCATCGACGACGTCTATGAAGAATGGCTCGACCGTGTCGCCAAGCTCGTCCGCGCCGCAGGGGGCTCTCCTGCGCCGTCCGTTCCGCTGCACCGCACCCCGCCCCACACGGGCGACGAAGCTCCGGTGGCGCCCCGGCCGCCTCCTCCTCAAGAAGGCGCCATGGCTCCAAGGCACGTGGCCCCTGGGCGGAACCCGCTCCGTCAGGTGCCAGCGCAGCAAGAGCAGAGCTGCCAGGAACTCCCTCGCCCGCAAGAAGCTGCCCGGGCGCTCCCTGCTCCAGCACGTCGCGACCATGCTCCTACTCCCGCACGTCAAGACCCAGCTGCGGCGTGTGAGGACATGCAAGACCAAGCTCTCCGTCACCCAAGGCCTCCCATGGCCACAGCAGGCTGCCGTGCCTTCACCGCCGAGCTACGCAGTGTCGCGTGGCCCGGCAAGTTCAAGCCAGACCTGCCTCCTCGCTACGATGGCACGGCTGACCCTGCGGAGTTCCTCCAGCTCTATGAGCTGGGCATCGAAGCTGCCAACGGTGACGAGAAGGTCATGGCGAACTGGTTTCCCATGGCGCTCAAGGACGGGGCACGCACCTGGCTCCTGAACCTAGCTCCAGGCACGATCTCCTCCTGGGACGAGATGCGCACCCGCTTCATCGCCAACTTCCAAGGTACTCGCGACCGGCCACCCGCTGTGAGTGACATGCGCCGCATCAAGCAACAACCCGGGGAGACCCTGCAGAAGTACATCCAGCACTTCAACAACGCACGCCTCAAGATTCCCAGGGTGACTGAAGAGGCCATCATCTCAGCTTTCTCCGACGGCATGCCCAATGTCAAGATGAAGGAGGAGCTGGCGATGCATGAAGACCTGTGCACTTCTTTGGAGCTGTTCAACTTGGCAACCAAGTTCGCCAGGGCTGAGGAAGGGCGTCTCTCCCTCCTCGAGCTGCCTGCCGCGGACCCGGAAGAGAAGAAGCCCAAGGCCAAGGATGTGAAGCGCAAGGGGGCTGCCGTGCTTGCGGCAGAACCAGACACCAAGCGGGGCAGAGATCAGCCCGAGCCTTCCAAGTGCAGCCGATATTGCGTGTACCACGACCTCCACACCCACAACACCAACGAATGTCTAGTGCTCCGAGCCGTGCAAGAAGGAAGGATCGGCCGTCGCCCCGACCACGGTGACCGGGGCTACGGTCGAGGAGGAGGAAGGAACACAGGACGCTGGGAAGACCATGGCCCGCGCCAAGGGTGGCGCGATCAACCTCACGAGGATCGCTGGCAAGACCCGCCTCGCGAGGGAGACTGAGGATCGCCCGCAAGGCAACGCCGGACTCCCTCCGCTGCCGCCGCAACCAAGGAGAAACGAGGACCGCCACCAGGATGAGGAGGCTGGGGGCTTCCAGGAGCCGCGCGCGATCGCCTGCATCCTGGGCGGGGATCAAGCCCCGGCCTCTCAATGCATCTTCAAGCAGTTTGCCCGCGAAGTTAATGCAGTCCTCCCCAGGCTTGAAGCCACACGCCCTCTCAGGTGGTCGGCGTGCGCCATCATGTTCAGCTCAGCAGATCAGCTCAAGTGTGCGGCTACAGCCGGAGTCCTCCCAATGCTCTGTTCCCCAATCATCAACAACGTGGTAGTCACCAGGACCCTCATCGATGGCGGGGCGGGGCTCAACGTCCTGTCCGTGGAAACATTCAACAATCTCCAAGTGCCCTACAGCCAGCTTCAGCCAACCAAGCCTTTCTCCGGAGTCACCAACGGCTCCACGGTCCCGATCGGGCAGGTCCGCCTCCTAGTCACCTTCGGGGCACGTGACAACTACCGCACTGAGCTCATCGACTTCGACGTCGCTCACATTCGCCTGCCGTACAACGCCATCCTCGGGTACCCAGCGCTGGCCAAGTTCATGGCCGTAACCCACCACGACTACAATGTCCTCAAGATGCCAGGAAGTGGTGGAGTCATCACGGTGCCCTGTGAAGAGAAGGATGCGGTGTGTTCCCTGGAACGAGCCTTTCAGGCTGCGTCACTAGAAAACACGGATAGCGGAAGCAGGAGGCTTCCCGAGACTGCCCCCAAGAAGAAGAAGACGTCGTCTGGCTCGGCTCCTCAGGAGGCAGGCCCCTCTGGGCCCATGCCTGCCCAGGGGGAACCTCCTTCCCTCGCATAGGGAAGCGTGCCCGGCGCCCTCCTCAGGCAGGGCTCGGGGGCTCTCCCCTGGAGGACCACCAACCTGGCTAGGGTCACGAGGGAGGCGCTTGGGCACCACATGGAAGCGTGTTTCGAAGCACGTTTCCCTCAAGAAGGAGTAAGGCAAGGAGAGCCATACCATCAGGAGTTCGTCAGCAAGGCCATTAAGGAGCTACAGGAGTCAAGAGTCATGAAAGGCGGCCGCCGTCTACCAGCAGTGGCTCCCATCCAGGCGAGGATGGTGGGCTGCCGTCTGCATCGACATACCAGGGCTCAACCGAGTCACCTCTCTGGAGCGCCTCTGGCCCTCGCGAGTGGAGCGCTGTGGAGGTCCGCCCCACAGCTACGTTCGCATGCCTTACGGCTTGCCGAACGCGGCTGCCACGTACCAGCGCCTCATGAGGGGCATCATGGAGGCACAAGAGGCTAGGTGTTCCGCAGCCCTAGCGGAGATGGAGATGGTCCGCGGGGAGCCGCCAGCACCTCCGGAGCCTCCCGAGGCCCCCGGGCCTGGGGGCTCGTGAGGATTGCCTTCCGCAGCCCACCAAGTCTGCTACACCAACACCCCTTCGTCCTCAACATCATCAGGTGACATCTTTCAAGTTTCACTTCCAGCTGGGAGCGCCCCCCAGGGCTGCATTATTCCCAGGCTGCGTGGGTCCGTCCCTGCGGCATGTACCCCTTTTATTTCATGTTGTTAGCATACCTTATTGGGGGCGCCCCTCGGGCTGCATGATCCCCAAGTCGCTCGGGCTTGACCCAGTGACGTCCGCCTTCCCAGCATCTATTTGAACGAATCCACTCCTTCGCGGCTAATGTGTTTTACCTAGTTGCCTGCTCAGCTGACACCAACTAACGGAGCTGCTCCCAAATGGCACGACGCTTGCGCATGGGTCCGTCCATGCAACGCCGACAAACCTGAATGGCTGAGCTCTGGCCGCGGCAGCCCCACATAGTGTCACCTTGTCAAGCCTTCAGTGCCTCATTACCCCTCAGAAGCAACCAACGGCTGATTGTCAATTGTCATGGCAACCCCTCGTTTTCTTTTCTATGATGGGTCTACAGGATCTCTTAAAGGAGCTGCATCAGGCGAGGCCCTTGCGGTGTCTCCTCCACTCTCGTCCGCATGAACCACTTGCACATTAAAGGAGGGGTGCCTGAGCATCACGACTCAGGGCTCCTACTGGCTCTCCAGCCCTCACCCTCTGGCCTTGTCCACGGCATCGCGACCTGGCATACCAGCGACGGCTGAGACTCGCTCGAGGGCCGGGACCCGAGGACGTAGTGCAGAAAGGGGAACAAAGGCAAGAGGGAAGAGACACACGATGACCTCGCCGAGCACCCTCGCGCCTGCCGATGCATGGACCCGGCGACACGCCAGAGAGCGGCCCCTGATTCTCGAGCTAAGTCATCGCCTGGAAGCGCCAGCTACCGTGGCACCATCCCCGCACCTAATTCTATCCCGTGTTAGCGATGCCGCTCTCCTTTCTCACCAAACGACGGCTGCTTGGGCGCCAAAGGGGACCTCCTGAGCATCGCGACTCAGGGGCTCTTACCGGACTCCGGGTCGCTCACCTCCTGGACTTGACCACGGCATCACGACCTGGCATACCAGCGACGGCTGAAGCCGCCTTGGGACTGGGACCTGTCGGCGCAGAGCACCAAGCCCTCGTGAGGTTCGAAAGGGAGGACTGAGCTAAGACGGAATGAGCAACTTGCACAATTCTACGACAAGGGTTATATTAACAAAACAGGATCACATGCACCTTACAAGCCCCCACGGGACGCGTTTTTGATTCCCCGCAGGGAACATATCCTAAAGGGACACTAACTACGTGTGCCCCAGCAGAAGACGCCATCATCAATAGTGGGCCGTCAAGCACCGGCACCAACCCCATCCAGATCAGAGTCGGCGGCGGCCTGACGAGCCCGCCTTGCTCCAGGAGCGGAGCCGGCTCGGGGGCTCGTAGCTGTCGTCCCTCGTCTCCGGAGTCGCAAAGAGCTCGCCAGAGTCGCTGGAACCTCCTCCGCCTCCTCCGCCTGAGGAGCCGCCAAGGGAGCGGTCGGCGGGCCCAGTCCTCGCCGCAGCAGGGCCTCGGCCACCTCTCCCTGGGCAGCACTCCAGCCGGTGCCTGCTCGCATCGAAGACCTTGAAGAGCATCACCGAAGCACCGTCGTAACCCAAGTGGATCGCGAAGACGCCCCTTGTCCTGCAAACCCGGGCGATCTCTCTCCAGCCTCGAGTCATGAAGACCTCGCCCGGGGCAACGACCGCGACCTCTGCCTCGGTCGCGAGGGTGCTGCAGCCGGCATGCTGCAGCCAGAGCTCCAGGGGATCCCCCTGCGGGATGATGGAGGCAAAGAAGGGAGGAAGGCAAATCCAAGACTGAAGAGGAATGGTGACGTGGAGCACGAACACTCGAGAGGAACCCTCTGTGTGGACCCCAGGGGGGACGACCCACACCTTCGTGACCCGTCGGCGCCAACGGCGGCGCCGCCCGTGGCGGTCAGCATCAGCTCCTTCAGGGCCCTCGACGTGGGCGTACAATGGAAGCGGGAACACCGGCGGCGCCCGCTCGCACCAAGGCCTCGACACCACCTGAAGGGCCCCCTCGTCCGGGCCACGGGGGACGAGCCGTTTCTTCGGCGGGAGTGGGTCTGGTTCCTCTTGGGGAGCCTTTCCCTTCTCCGCCATCGAGAACCGGCAGATCAGAGCCATCGTAGCAAGACGGAGCAAGGATCGGGAAGAAGGAGAAGCTAGAAGGGATGGACTGGAAGGGCGCGCGCCGTTCCGTACTTATAGCCGGCGAAGGCCAACCGCCGACCTCCACGATCGCAGGTAATCATGACCCGCTTTGCATGCAGGGACTTGTCCAATCCGTGCAGTTGCCGAGGCGCAATGGGGGAGTGGAGACGCCCACGTCCAGTCAACCGCCACGCGGCGCCCAAGGCCACAGGCTGTTAGGGCCCGCGGCGCTTCACTCTTGCCCTTCCGCCTCCCTGCACGACCAAGTCCGGGCGCGCCTTGGGCCCGGGGGCTACTGTCGGCGTTCTGGGAATGGGGGTCCCCAGACTTGCCTGCCAGCGGCCTACGGCGTGGCTCAAAGGGGGGCCCAGCATGGCCCATCTTCATCAACACAGACCCAAGACCCTCGCGAGGGGCCAAGCCTTGCGGGGCAGACGACACGGAGCTTCCTCAGGCACGGCCTCATCAGGCTGGCTCACGAGGAGGCAGAGAGATCAAGGCGGGGTACCTCACGAGGTGCCCGTGACACAAGCCATGACGACCAAGGGCGCCAGGCGGGTGCCAGCCCGCGCAGTGTCCTCCTTTCCTCTTTGGTGCAAAGGGGGCAAGCGCAGCCGCGGAGTACCGAGGCATCAGGCAAAGGTTGCCATTTCGGTGCAACGAGACCAAGACCAGGAAGACTGCAAGACGGAGGTCATCGCGGAGCCCAAGACAGCGTCACCACCAGAGCTTTGTGCAGGCGAAGACTACTTTTGTCAGGGTTGCGAGTACTAGCTGCCCCCCTTCAAATTAGCCCGCCATTGTTGGCTCCCTTCCCGCTCGATATTTGGGAAGAGGACCAGGGCCTCTATAAATAGGACCAGCCACCCACAGAAGAGAGGGGTCTTTGGGGGGAAGGATTAAGAAGACTGGTTCGGAGGGGTTAAGAAGAGAGAGAGAGAGAGAGAGAGAGAGAGAGAGAGACAGAGAGAGAAGGGTGGCTGAACTCCTCCCAGCAGTTCATCGCCCCAGCCAAGAAAAGACCCTCGCGAGGCTGTTCTTCCTTGTATCATTCATCATCATCAGCCCAAGAGGCAATCCACCACACCACACACTAGAGTAGGGTATTACACCACAACAGTGGCCCGAACCAGTATAAACCCTGTGTCTCTTGTGTTGTTCTTTCCATGGCTTAGATCTTAGCGAGGCGGAGGGTGCAGGTAGGTAGGAAGCGAAATCTCCGCGCGCACCCCAGTGTTCGAACCTCAAGGGTCTACCGGAACCCGAAATCCGACACAAGTGGTATATGGATGGTAGATAAAGGTTTTTGTAATCTGAAAATATAAAAACAGCAAGGTAACTAATGATAAAAGTGAGCACAAATGGTATTGCAATGTGTTGAAACAAGGTGTAGGGTTCATACTTTCACTAGTGCAAGTTCTCTGATCAATAATAACATAATTGGATCACATAACTATCCCTCAACATGCAACAAAGAGTCACTCCAAAGTCACTAATAGCGGAGATCAAACGAAGAGATTATGGTAGGGTACGAAACCACCTCAAAGTTATTCTTTCCAATTAATCCATTGGGCTATTCCTATATGTGTCACAAACAGCCCTAGAGTTCATACTAGAATAACACCTTAAGACACAAATCAACCAAAACCCTAATGTCACCTAGATACTCCAATGTCACCTCAAGTATCTGTGGGTATGATTATACTATATGCATCACACAATCTCAGATTCATCTATTCAACCAACACATAGAACCTCAAAGAGTGCCCCAAAGTTTCTACCGGAGAGTCAAGACGAAAACGTGTGCCAGGTTCATGGGCGGAACCCGCAAGTTGATCACCAAAACATACATCAAGTGGATCAATAGAATACCCAATTGTCACCACGGGTATCCCACGCAAGACATACATCAAGTGTTCTCAAATCCTTAAAGACTCAATCCGATAAGATAACTGCAAAAGGAAAACTCAATCCATTACAAGAGAGTAGAGGGGGAGAAACATCATAATATCCAACTATAATAGCAAAGCTCGTGATACATCAAGATCGTACCACCTCAAGAACACGAGAGAGAGAGAGAGATCAAACACATAGCTACTGGTACATACCCTCAGCCCTGAGGGAGAACTACTCCCTCCTCGTCATGTAGAGCACCGGGATGATGAAGATGGCCACCGGAGAAGGATTGCCCCCTCCGGTAGGGTGCCGGAATGGGTCTAGATTGGTTTTCGGTGGCTACGGAGGCTTCTGGCGGTAGAACTCCCGATCTCTTGTGCTCCCCAAAGTTTTTAGGGTATATGGGTATATATAGGAGGAAGAAGTACGTCGGTGGACCTCCGGGCTGTCCACGAGGCAGGGGGCATGCCCAGGGGGAGTGGGTGCGGCCCCCACCCTCGTGGGCAGCCCGGGACTCTCCTGGTCCAACTCCGATACTCCGTGGGCTTCTTCTGGTCCAAAAATAAGTTCCGTGAAGTTTCAGGTCAATTGGACTCCGTTTGAGTTTCCTTTTCTGCGATACTCTAAAACAAGGAATAAACAGAAACTGGCACTCGGCTCTGGGTTAATAGGTTAGTCCCAAAAATAATATAGAAGTGTATAATAAAGCCCATAAACATACGAAATAGATAATATAATAGCATGGAACAATCAAAAATTATAGATACGTTGGAGACATACCACTAGGCCGTGAGATTAGCGAGGAGGAAGACTGGGGAGGACAAGTTCTTCGCACGCACCCCAGAGTTCGAACCTCTCAAGGGTCTGCGGAACCCGAAATCCCACATTTGGCGTGCTAGGTAGGGGTGCATTGGATACTCTCCTCTTCCAGCCGATCCACCGCCGTCCCATCATCCCCATGGCTGACAATCCGAGGGCTCATACCCAGGCAGTGTCATCCGCCCAAGAAGTCCTCCACTCCGCACTCCAGGAGGCCCGCACTCCGCGCTCCAGGTCAGTGATCCGGCCGCATCCCGTCGGCAGGCGGAAAGGGAGGATGCGCATCATTTCTCTGTTCGACGGCGTTGAGGCAGCACGTCCCGATCTGCGGTACCCGTCGTTCTCTCTGACCAAGCTCCGGTGTGGTAGGGCCTTCGCCACTTGCTCGTTGCTGCAGTATGGGCAGATCCCGGCCGCCGGCACCCTCCTAGTAACATCCCGATGACCCTGAGGTACAGCTTCCTCCGACTTTGCTCCACTGCCCATCTTCCCACGTTGTTGCATGAGGATCTTCTTTAGTTGTTTGCTTAAATTGTATCTCGGCTGGCGTACTTTCCATCTTGCAATCTCGTCCTCAAACCATTTTTGATAAACCACCACGCTGCTATCTTTCCCTTATTACATGGAATATGCTTCTTTTTTGTCGGCATATGTGTCTTCAACTCATGTTATTCGCCAGTAGTTGTTTCCTTTCTACCTCTTTTTTGCAAACAGGGCTATCCATTTCACCTTGTTGCTATTGTGACCTTTTGGTGAACTGCACAGATCACTTTTTTTCTTAAGAGTGTTTTGTGCAGTTCCGCCAAAATGTCACACGGGCAACATTTTTACATTTCTGTGGGACTTCAGAAAGGGAGATTGGTTTTGCTATCCTCCTCATCCAACTCCGTGCCTAATCTTCTCCAACAAGTAGTTATTCCTAAAGAGAGACCCTAGAGGTGATCGGCTTCTATTTGTGTGTGTTATGTTTCATCATTTAGTTCCACTATTATTGTAATCACACTGAATGGATATCTTTGCAAACAGGGATGGTCAGCTCGATTTTAGTGGAGCTGCACAAAATGATCGGATTGTGGTATCCTCCGTACACCCCCTTTTGGCTACATCGCTGGGTGAAACTAGCTGCCAAGCAATGAACACTATGCCCAGGAAATGGAGCCATGCCTACGAACAGCATCGATCAATTATATATTTTTCTTTATTTGTACACCTTCTCACAACTTTGTCTTCAACTATGATGTGAATATTGGCGCTGATCTGCGAACCATTGAGATGCATTAGCAGCCATGGTAGTTTCATTTATATTTGATGGAATGTTGTAACAAGATAATCTTGAGGAAAGAGGACACATGAATCCTAAGTTGAAACCTTTTTTTCTTGCAGGAACCAAAGTTGAAACCTTCATATCATCACGGTACAATTTCATAAAAATTATGCATACATATAAACAAATCATGAAGGATTGATAGAAATGCCAGAAACAATTCAACTTCGTTTCGCCGACATGTGGGACATCCTTCATCCGGCTCCACCTGCCGTGCAACAATATTGAGTGCACAACTGCAGGGAAAGATTCACCCTGGTCATTGCGCTGCATTAGTAATGACTAGTGAGCAGTCAAATCATAGAGCCCCACCTTTGCCACAGTAAGTTGCTCGGACGAAGAAACCATCATTTCTCTGTTCCTTGAATCCGCGGGTACTCCCATATTCCTAGAGTAATAAGTTGCTCGGGCGAAGCAACCATCACTTCACCTTTCCCACAGTAAGTACCTCCTTGGGCCCACTAAAAAATCACTTTTCTCTCTCCATCAAGTGCATTCATTGTCAATCTAACCCTGTCACAGAAACACCTCTTTGGCTACAGTTAGTTTAGGGTTAGTCATGAGTTAGTCTAACATCTAGCTAAGTTAGAGTATCCAAATAGGAGCAGTATAGGACATCCAAGTTGCTCAAAGCATACAGTCAAATTCGTACGTGAAAGGATCTTTTTTCCTTTTGAAAACAGAACGTGAAAGGATCTTCGAATGATATAATTTTCAAATTATATAAAATTGTATCAATAGTCAAAGGCATCCTCAAAGAATACATTAGGCCCTACTCCCTCCGTCTAGGTGTATAAGTCGCCTTACGAAAACCAAATAATCCCAAAATACTTAGGCACGGTGCATTAACTCCCACCTCGTTTCTTGTTTCTTTACATATCCACCAATAAGTGATGTGGGGCGTGCATATTTTCAATGACTTAGACTACCAAACACGACATGCAATGGTTAGTTCATTGCATGCAATGCTATTAATTAACAAATAAATATTAATTTCTCTCGTTTTCCTCTCTTCCTTGGTCACGGTGCACAATCTAAGATGAATTATTCACTAGACGGAGGGAGTATATAAAATCTAACCAATAGTCAAAACTGAGTGTTACTACTACACCAAACAAGTTCAAAACGAGAAACTGGACCCACTCATGGCACGGCTCGCCTGTCTCGTTTGGTCCGTCGGTCAAAGCGCTTCCTCTTCCTGGCATAACAATAGAATACAGTAATTTTTTAGCATGCTCTTGGCATGTCGCTAACATGTGATGAGTTAACCGACCTCAATAAATGGCAAAAACGCCAGCCCGCCGCACTTGGAGAGAGACGAGGAGCGAGAAGCGATACGGGCTGGTGCATTTCTAGAGCTAGGTGTCGCACGGAGGCCAAGAAATATGGTGATAGCGTGGGTTGGCCACGTACAGTATGATGTAACTACACTGGGCTGCCGTGTTTCGTACTCTTCCGGTCTACTGTGGAGATGATTGGTTGATTTTATATCACTAAATAATACAAAATATTATGAGTGCAGATGCTCCACCACGAGGTTCCTTGCTCCTTCTCGGTCGTCGGGAATCTATGTTCTTCCACTCTTTTTTTGACATCAGCTTTGTTCTCCCTTTTGCCAACACGCGGGACATCTAGCATCAAGGTGCACGTGTCATGCAAGAAAATGGAGATAAGTAGTGCGTAAGTGAGTCATGCACTACGATGGCACCTAGTACTACGTAATATTTTTCCTCCTCGATGGCACGTGAATAGTGCACGTACTCAATGACGGAGCACGGGATGGTAGCCATGGACATGGTCGGCCCTTTTTGGAGAGAGTACTAAATACGTATTAAATTTGATGTGTCCCGTCAACTTGCAGAATGATAAGAAGCACACACTGAATGACGGAGCACGGGATGGTAACCATGGACATGGTCAACCCTATTTGGAGACTACTTTTGATGTGTCCGGTCTACTCGCAAACGAGGAGAAGCTTTGCTTAGTACACTATCGACTGTAGTACCATCATCATTGTTCGACTTTCGGAAGAGGCGAAGGGCCAAGCGCACAGTCACCTACTCACAGTATAACCGACCGTGTTTGCACCAATTTTTTAACATAGTACCCGAGTGTATTGCTCTAGTGGTCATCACACGTGAGCCAATCAATTCGCACCCTTCCATGCTCCATTTTGTCTTGCGTTCCTTCCTTCGTCCAACACACTCACAAGTGGGCCCAATGCTGATGTATGCCAACATGGCAGTTAATTATTTTGCAAGAGTCAGCTATCACACCCTTTCGATGCCACGTCAATGTACCCACTAGAAACAAGTTATACTTGTTCGGTTCAACCACCTCCCTAGGTGTTTGGAGAGGAATTGGCCTACGCCCCCTGCCCACCTATAGAACTGCCTCGCACTTAATGTTTATTTGCTAATTAATAGCATTGCATGCAATGAACTAACCACTGCATGTCGTGTTTGCTAGTCTCAAGTCATTAAAAGCATGAACACCCACATCTCTTATTGGTTGATATGTCAAGAAACAAGAAACGATGTAGAAGTTAATGCACCGCGCCTAAGTATTTTGGGATTATTTGGTTTTCGTAAGATGACACCTAGATGGAGGGAGTATTATACTTGAAGGCTACAAGGTTGGCTATAGATGACGTGGCAGTGTCATGTAGCCATCACCTGGTTATACTATTAACCATGCTCTTATAATACTCGTATATTTAGGAACGGAGGGAGTAGTTGGCATGCATGATACTACCTATAATACTCCCATTACAACCAGCCTGGTAGAATTAAAATACCTAATCTAAATGGTCTCCGCTTGATCTCTTTTTCCTCCTCCAGCATCCGGTAGAAGAAGAATTGAGAAAGACACCGGCTGTATTCGCCGGTGTCGCCTCGACGTTGGCCTTCATGGGATACAATCGGCGGCGGCCTCCCATTTTCTACTTTTCCTCGATGATGGCGGCGGGCAGGGACGTTCTGCCCTTCACCTCGTCCACATACGCATAGCCGCATCACCTCGTCGAGATCCGTGACGGCTTCTTTCTCTGCCTTCATGTCGTGGTTACGCGTGCGTCGACAGCGGATGGCGCAGTGGCAGACACTGGAGGCAATGTACCACACGGCGGCGTCGAGGGCAGTGACGATGCCCGTGCCATCGTGCTCCTCGACAAGCCGGCATGGAGCAAGTCGGCACTCTTCCTCGTGCTGTATTGCAGAGGCCAGCTGCGGAACCACGCGCTGGCTTAGTGCGGCAACTGCCTCCAATGGGCTAGGCGAGGGATGTGGAGAAGCGAGCTGTCGGGCTCGACAGGCCACCCAGACGGCTCCTCCTTCTCGTCGGATGCCGCTGAAAGAGTGGAAAAATTGGTGGAAGGAGGAGCTTGGCCGGCGTCCTGATCCTGAATGGACGTGTGTGGCCGGAGTTGGTTTCTCGCAATCCACGCGGGTTTCTATATCTACACTATCTTCTTCTTCTATTTCTATCTTCTCAATCTATATATAGTGTACCAATTTTAAGTAGGACTAAGAACATTAATCATAACCATTTATCTTCTAGATCCAATGGCCAATATTAGTAGGATTCGCATGAACAGTACACTATTGCTACCTCACCTGTGTTCTAGAACAATCATGTACCCTTTCTATAAAAAAAGAAGCCCATAACTAGCTCCAATGGAATGTGTTGCCACATGACCACCAGATGGTTTGATTGAGCCCAGTCGAGATGGTTTAGTAGGAGAATGTGGGTATTTATCAAAAAAAAGAACACGCGGAAAAAGTGAAGCAGCGTGCAGTTCTTGTTAAATGAACGTGCATGTTTATGGCATGAATACTACTTCCCGCTTTTACAATATTGAACTAATATCAGCATTTATACATCACTATATTTTCTTTTTCTTTGAATCTATTAGCACATATATTACTTATTTTCCCTTTTACCAAAATCAATCTGCTATTTTCCCTTTTACCAATTTTAAGTAGGACTAAGAACATCAATCATAACCCCGTACGTTCACCGTGATGCAAGAGGTGTGAGCCGAGGAACACTGTTGGAGACACCCCCCATAATTTTCCTCGTCATCATCTGAGTCCTAGAAGATCTCACCCACATCATCATTAGGCATGCAGCCGCCTTCATAGACAATGTGCGCAGAAGGAGTAGAGGTGACTGGGGACGCACCACGTTGTGGGCACTCTGTACATGCTTGTGTGCGTGCAGCGTGCGTGCTTTTCCATCGGTGCTAGCTCTAAGGCCGAGGCTGCGATCGTCTTCGTCTCCGGCTAGTCATTGAGCAACGACGGCAAAGAGGTGCTGCAAGAGATGTGTAGGCACCATTGTGTGCGAGTTTTACCGTAGCACGATGAACCGGATGTTGCCGCAGATGGCGCACGCCTCCAAGTAGAAGCGTGTGTGCGCATGCATGTGTTATTCACGTGCATTCTGTGGCCGAGTGTGTGTGCATGCATGTGTTGTGTACATGTGTTGTGTGCTCCATGCTGTGCGCGTTTGTGCATGAGTTGGATCGGGATGAGTTAGTGCGTCAGCGTGTGTACATGCGTGGCTGCATGCGTCCTGTACATGTGTGACTTCTTGCGTTGTTATCAATACTTCCTCCGTCTCGATTTATAAGACATGCTCGGCGTTCTAGGTTGACAATTTAACTAGCTAAATATGTATCATATTGGATGAAAACTATATTTTTATAAACTACATCCACTTAAGAATCTAATGATATACTTTTGGTGACATATAACTCATATTTAGTTAGTCAAATCGATGACCTAGAACTACGTGCATGCCCTATAAACCGAGACAGAGGGAGTATAAACTAATAAAATATCTTCAAATTAGCATCCTAATGTATCGTCTCTAGTGGTTAGCGAAGAGTTCATGTCAGTTTATTTGTTTATAGGTGGGCAGGTGGCAAAAAAACAGGGGGAAACGCGCAAGGTTCCTAGCAGACGCTCCACCGCGAGGTTCCTTCCTACTTCTCAGTCGTCGGGAATTGATACGTCTCCAACGTATCTATAATTTTTTTATTGTTCCATGCTATTATATTATCAACCTTGGATGTTTTATATGCATTTATATGCTATTTTATATGATTTTTGGGACTAACCTATTAACCTAGAGCCCAGTGCCAGTTTCTGTTTTTTCCTTGTTTTAGAGTATCGCAGAAAAGGAAAATCAAACGGAGTCCAATTGACTTGAAACTTCACGGAACTTATTTTTGGAAGGAAAGCAACCCAGGAGACTAGGAGTCCATGAAAGGGAAGCAACGAGGAAGCCACAAGGCAGGGGGCGCGCCCACCCCCCTAGGCGCGCCCTCCACCCTCGTGGGCCCCTCGTGGGCCCCTCATGGCTCCCCTGACGTACTTCTTCCGCCTATATATCTCCATATACCCTAAAAACATCCGGGAGCACAATAGATCGGGAGTTCCGCTGCCAAAAGCCGCCGTAGCCACCGAAAACCAATCTAGACCCGTTCCGGCACCCTGTCGGAGGGGGCAATCCTTCTTCGGTGGCTATCTTCATCATCCCGGCGCTCTCCATAACGAGGGGGAGTAGTCCACCCTCGGGGTTAAGGGTATGTATCAGTAGCTATGTGTTTGATCTCTCTCTCTCGTGTTCTTGAGGTGATACGATCTTGATGTATCGCGAGCTTTGCTATTATATTTGGATCCTATGATGTTTCTTCCCCCCTCTACTCTCTTGTAATGGATTGAGTTTCCCCTTTGAAGTTATCTTATCGGATTGAGTCTTTAAAGATTTGAGAATGCTTGATGTATGTCTTGCCGTGCGTATCTGTGGTGACAATGGGATATCACGTGATTCACTTGATGTATGTTTTGGTGATCAACTTGCGGGTTCCGCCCATGAACCTATGCATAGGTGTTGGCACACGTTTTCATCATGATTCTCCGGTAGAAACTTTGGGGCACTCTTTGAGGTTCTATGTGTTGGTTGAATAGATGAATCTGAGATTATGTGATGCATATCGTATAATCATACCCACGGATACTTGAGGTGACATTGGAGTATCTAGGTGACATTAGGGTTTTGGTTGATTTCTGTCTTAAGGTGTTATTCTAGTACGAACTCTAGGGCTGTTTGTGACACTTATAGGAATAGCTCAACGGATTGATTGGAAAGAATAACTTTGAGGTGGTTTCGTACCCTACCATAATCTCTTCGTTCGTTCTCCGCTATTAGTGACTTTGGAGTGACTCTTTGTTGCATGTTGAGGGATAGTTATGTGATCCAATTATGTTATTGTTGTTGAGAGAACTTGCACTAGTGAAAGTATGAACCCTAGGCCTTGTTTCAACGCATTGCAATACCGTTTACGCTCACTTTTATCATTCGTTACCTTGCTGTTTTTATATTTTCAGATTACAAAAACCTTTTTCTACCATCCATATACCACTTGTTTCACCATCTCTTCGCCGAACTAGTGCACCTATACAATTTATCATTGTATTAGGTGTGTTGGGGACACAAGAGACTCTTTGTTATTTGGTTGCAGGGTTGTTTGAGAGAGACCATCTTCATCCTATGCCTCCTACGGATTGATAAACCTTAGGTCATCCACTTGAGGGAAATTTGCTACTGTCCTACAAACCTCTGCACTTGGAGGCCCAACAACGTCTACAAGAAAAAGGTTGTGTAGTAGACATCAGGAATCTATGTTCTTCCACTCTCTTTTTTTATGTGAGCTTTCTTCATCCTTTTGCCAACACGCGAGACATCTAGCATCAAGGTGCACGTGTCATGAAAGAAAATGGAGATAATCATATAAGCAGTGCTGAAGTGAGTCGTGCACTTCAATGGCACCTACTCCTACTACACAATATTTTTTCTCCTCGATGGCATGTGAATAGTGCCTGTACTCAACGACGGAGCACAGATTGTAGCCATGACATGGTCAGCCCTTTTTTGGAGAGAGTACGTACTAAATAACTTCGATGTGTCCCGTCAACTCGCAGAATGACGAGAACCTTGCTTACTATGACTTCTCCCTCGCCAATGCATGCGCGGTGGCTCGTAGCACGAGGAGAAACTTTTGCTTACAAGTGGTGGACGTGCATCAGTTCATTTGGTGTCAGATTGCCAGAAGTACTACTGTAGTACACTACAAAAAAATACACTTCCGTGATGATACGTGTTTGTCATAGTAGGTCACATTTTTTGTCATGCATGTACATCCATGACAAATTTATGACAGAATCAAGATACTCATACCTATGCTGTCGTAGAAGTGTTCCATGACATTACCAAAATTATCATCACGGAAGTGTCCACTTCCATGACGATAAATCGCGCGTCATGGAAGTGCTTTTGTCAAGGGTGATGGACACGTGGCATCCACCGTAACGGGACCCCGTTAAGCTATCGGGTCCGGTTTTGGATCCGATAACCCGCTAACAGCCCGGACCAATGAGGATTTTCCACGTGTAAAATTCTCATTGGTCGGAGGAAACACGTGTTGGCTCACTGTTGGGATAGATGTCATCCATTCATTGGACAAGAGGCGCCTATGATACGTCGACACGTGGCACGGCCCAACAGAGGCCCATTTCGGTGAAAAGGCCGGCCCGTTTGACTTGGTCAAAAGGTAACGGGCCGGCCCACGGAAAGCCTGTTCCTATATAGCCCGTTTACGGCCCGCTAATTCATGGCCCGTTACGGCCTATCGGAATTAAGCCCAGTAGCTTCATCTGGGCCGTCCAATATGATTCCAGCCTGTTGTAACTTTCGACCCATGTATGGCCCATGATGTCTTTCGGCCCATACGAGGCCATTTGTAACTCTTGGCCCATTAATGACCCGTGGTGAATCTAGCCCGCAATGAATAGTGTACCCATTTATACCCATTAACGGCCCATTATTCATTTGGGCCGTTTCCAACCCATGTTATCTTTCGGCCTTCTCAAGGCCCATTTACTCTTGGGCTCATTTCTAGCATTCGGTTACTTATGGTCTGTTATTGGCCTTTTCTGCTTGTGAGCCAAATTCCGCCCGCGGTTACAATCGGTCCGTTTGCAGCCCGTTAATCAGTTAGGCCGTTTTCATAGCATCGTCCAATACGGCCGATTAACGATGGCCCATTATTGTCAGTCCATGAACGGACGATTCCAAATCTAGCCCGTTTACGCCCCATAATGCGGTCTGTTATTGGCCCAAGTTTGGCCTATCGATCATACGGCACGTAGAAGGCCCATTGATGCTACGGCCCGTAGAAGGCCCATTGTTTCTACGGCTGTAGAAGGTCCATTGTTTCTAAGGCCCGTAGGAGGCCCATGGTAACTACAGTAAATATGTAGCCCATGGTTATTGTAGCATAGTTTTTAAAAAATAGGTTATTGCGGCCACTAGCAAACCACGGAAAAATAACTGCACTGACTACAAGCAAACAAATAAACAAGACAACAAGGAACTAAATAAGCAAGCAACTTACGCTAGGCTATCACGACTATTACACATATTACATCCACTGGGCATCAAAGTTCGCTACCAGTGCAAATATAGGGAACAAAGCAGCATGTCACATACACTGGTCGTCAAAGTTGGCGACCAGTGCAAATAAACTCCGCAGCAAAACAAGTCCAAAAACTGAAACCACTTCAGAAGAGCTCAAGAAACGATATCCTGGGTACCCGTAATGTTGGCAAGATGCTTAGCAAGCTTATTAACTTTCTCTTGTTTGGCGCTTAAATCCTCCAACGCTTGCTGTTGCACAAGAAAGTATGCATCTGAATTCTGCAGGGATTTCCTTAGTCCTTCGGCTTTTTGCCGCAACACAGCTGACTGATGCCTTTCAGCTTGTAGCTGAGACTGAATAAGCCGAAGTGATTCAGGCGGCGAGGTCGAAGAGTTTGTGCCAGCGGTACTGGCCAGTAACTCGAAAACTACATCAACGCAGGACTGTTGGGTTTTCTCACTGTCTACAAGATCATCTTTATCACCTTTCTTGGAGACCAACAGGGTTGTCTCACTATCTTGAACCTTATCTTCATTACTCTCTCTACCATTGCATAGTGTGGTGCTCTTCTCCAATATTCTGTTTGCATACTACAAGAGAAACAAGCAGAGACGTCACAGGTTTAGCATGTAGTATACCAAACTCATTTTGGTAAACCGGTTCAGTAGTAAGGTGGACACGATAACAACATGAAAAAACATATATCTATGTACTATGGTCACTGTATTGTCCATATCATTCTAGGTTATGTTGCCAAATCAAGATAGAGAAACAGTTCAACTCATATATTTTGAAGACACAATAGCATAGACAGAATATAAGTGTGAGAAACTACACAACATTGGCAACACTTGTAATGTGCATCACATGAGAACATAACTGTTTATACAAGTAAAACTAAAATCAACATAGAGCAAGAAGTTAGAATAGCAATCCAGTTAAAGAAATAGGTTTAAAACATACATGTTGCACCATTGGAGTTTCAATTGGATCCATCATATTCGAAAGTAGTTGGTATGAGTAAATACAGTGAAGCAACAACAAAGAAGTATGGACCATAGCTACGGAATCTGACCTGAGAACAGTTGCTCTTCTGCTTTAAACGTGGAGTTTGGGTTTGCTGTGGTGGTCTTCGTGCTTTGGGCACTGTAGTTGCTTTACAAACTACTCGTGTGGGGGTACTCTGTGGTGTACATGGTGCTTTGTCAACTAGAATTGGGTTACTATCCGCTGGGGTTGGGGTTAGATGGGTTGTAGCTGGCTCTCCGCCCAACGGTCTAAGTGTGCAATCTGTAAGAGTCTCGATTATGTGTGGTGGAGCAAGTTTGTGGGCCAGTACAACCATGGTTCTATCTGCATCGACGGGTAGCACTGTCTTTTGTGAAGAACGGGTTTTTGCTCCCTTAGATACTGCCATCACCCCTCCAATTCAAATGGCTAATAAACAAGAAAACAAATTGAATGTACAGACATTGTATGATAGACAGATGTGGTAACTCACATATATGTTGTCTAAGCAAACAGGACAGCATGACACAATTTCACATATATGATGCCTAACTAAACAGGATAGCATGACACAGTTTCAGATATATGATGGATAACTTAACATGATATAATGGCATAATTCAACATATGACGAGTATCTAAACATGATGACATGAAAAAACTATATGATGTCTTTCTAAAACAGGTTGGGATGAAATACTTCACATAAATGTTGTCTAAGTATATAGGATGGCATGATATAATTGACATAATATATACTAAGCGGCTGGCACTCGCATGTATGATCTCTAAACTAAGCAGATGGACTTCAATATTGTGCATATGATGTCTAAACTAATCAATGCAAGACACTGATAACCCACAAGTATAGGGGATCGCAACAGCTTTAGAGGGTAGAGTATTCAACCCAAATTTATTGATTCGACACAAGGGGAGCCAAAGAATATTCTCAAATATTAGTAGCTGAGTTGTCAATTCAACCACACCTGGAAACTTAGTATCTGCAGCAAAGTGTTCAGTAGCAAAGTAATATAATAGTGGCGGTAGCGGCAACAAAAGTAAAGACAGCAAAAGTAATGTTTTTGGTATTTTGTAGTGATTGTAACAGTAGCAGCGGGAAAGTAAATAAGCGTAAACCAGTATATAGAAATCTCGTAGGCACCGGATCAGTGATGGATAATTATGCTGGTTGCGGTTCATCATGTAACAGTCATAACATAGGTTGACACAGAACTAGCTCCAATTCATCAATGTAATGTAGGCATGTATTCCGTATATAGTCATACGTGCTTATGGAAAAGAACTTGCATGGCATATTTTGTCCTACCCTCCCGTGGCAGCGGGGTCCTATTGGAAACTAAGGTATATTAAGGCCTCCTTTTAATAGAGAACCGGAACAAAGCATTAGCACATAGTGAATACATGAACTCCTCAAACTATGGTCATCACCGGGAGTGGTCCCGATTATTGTCACTTCGGGGTTGCCGGATCATAACACATAGTAGGTGACTATAGACTTGCAAGATAGGATCAAGAACTCATATATATTAATGAAAACATAATAGGTTCAGATCTGAAATCATAGCACTCGGGCCCTAGTGACAAACATTAAGCATAACAAAGTCATAGCAACATCAATCTCAGAACATAATGGATACTAGGGATCAAACCCTAACAAAACTAACTCAATTACATGATAAATCTCATCCAACTCATCACCGTACAGTAAGCCTACGATGGAATTACTCACGCACGACGGTGAGCATCATGAAATTGGTGATGGAGGATGGTTGATGATGACGACGACGACGAATCCCCCTCTCCGGAGCCCCGAACGGACTCGAGATCAGCCCTCCCGAGAGGTTTTAGGGCTTGGCGGCGGCTCCGTATCGTAAAACGCGATGATTTCTTCTCTCTGATTTTTTTTCTATCCGAAAGCAAATATATAGAGTTGGAGTTGGCGTCGGAGGGTTTCCAGGGGGCCCACGAGGTAGGGGGGCGCGCCCCACCCTCGTGAGAAGGGTGTGGGCCCCCCTGGTCTTCATCTTTGGCGAGGATTTTTTATTGTTTTTTCTAAGATGTTCCGTGGAGTTTCAGGTCATTCCGAGAATATTTGTTTTCTACACATAAAACAACACCATGGCAATTCTGCTGAAAACAGCGTCAGTCCGGGTTAGTTCCATTCAAATCATACAAGTTAGAGTCCAAAACAAGGGCAAAAGTGTTTGGAAAAGTAGATACGACGGAGACGTATCAACTCCCCCAAGCTTAAACCCTTGCTTGTCCTCAAGCAATTCAATTGACAAACTGAAAGAAAGAAAGAAAGAAAAACTTTTACAAACTCTGTTTGCTCTTGTTGTTGTAACTATGTCAATCCAGCATTCAAGTTTTCAGCATAGATCATTACTAACCACATTTGCAATAATTCTCAGGTCTCACAATTACTCATATCAATAGCATAATCAACTAGCAAGTCATAATAATAAATCTTGGATGACAACACTTTCTCAAAACAATCATAATATGATATAACAAGATGGTATCTCGCTAGCCCTTTCTCAGACCGCAAAACATAAATGCAGAGCACCATTAAAGATCAAGGACTGACTAGACATTGTAATTCATGGTAAAAGAGATCCAATCATAGTCATACCCAATAGAGATTAATAGTGATGAATGCAAATGACGGATGTGTTCTCCAGCTAGTGCTTTTTAATAAGAGGGTGATGACTCAACATAAAAGTAAATGGATAGGCCCTTCGCAGAGGGAAGCAGGGATTTGTAGAGGTGCCAGAGCGCGGTTTTGAAATAGATATAAATTGTATTTTGAGCGATATACTTTCATTGTCAACGTAACAACTAAGAGATGGCAATATCTTCCATGCTAAACACATTATAGGCGGTTCCCAAAAAGAATGGTAAAGTTTATACTCCCCCTCCACCAACAAGCATCAATCCATGGTTTGCTCGAAACAATGAGTGCCTCCAACACACATCAGATCCCAGGGGGAGTTTTGTTTGCAATTAATTTTGATTTAGTTTGCATAAAGCATGGGACTGGGCATCCTGGTGACCAGCCATTTTCTCGTGAGTGAGAAGCGGAGTCCACTCCTCTTGAGAATAACCCGCCTAACACGGAAGATAAGGACAACCTTTGTTGATACATGAGCTATTCGAGCATACAAAACATAATGTTTATTTGAAGGTTTAGAGTTTGGCACATACAAATTTACTTGGAACGGCAGGTAGATACCGCATATAGGAAGGTATAGTGGACTCATCTGGAATAACTTTGGGGTTTCAGGGATTGGATGCACAAGCAGTATTCCTGCTTAGTACAGGTGAAGGCTAGCAAAAGACTCGGAAGCGACCAACTAGAGAGCGACAACAGCCATGTACATGCATTAAAATTAATAAACATTGGATGCAAGCATGAGTAGGATATAATCCACCATGAACATAAATATCATGAAGGCTATGTTGATTTTGTTTCAACTACATGCGTGAACATGTGCCAAGTCAAGTCACATTCAAAGGAGGATACCACCCCATCATACCACATCATAATCATCTCAATAGCATGTTGGCACACAAGGTAAACCATTATAACTCATAGCTAATCAAGCATGGCACAAGCAACTATGATATCTAATTGTCATTGCAAACATGTTTATTCATAGTAAGATGAATCAAGAACGAGGGACTCATCATATTTACAAAAACAAAAGAGGTCGAGTTCATACCAGCTTTTCTCATCTCAGTCAGTCCATCATATATCATCATAATTGCCTTTCACTTGCACGACCGAATGGTGTGAATAATAATAAGAGTGTATGTGCATTGGACTAAGCTGGAATCTGCGAGCATTCAATAAACAGGAGAAGACAAGGCAATATGGGCTCTGGGTTGAATCAACAATAATGCATATAAGAGCCACTTCAACAATTTAATTATGGTCTTCTCCTACTGACCCCCAAAGAAAAGAAAAGAAATTAAACTATTTACATGGGAAAGCTCCCAACAAGCAAAAGAAGAACGGGAAATATTTTTGGGTTTTCTTTTTAATTATTACTACTACAGCAGAAAAATAAACTACTACTAATTTTTTTGGTTTTTCTTAAGGTTTAACAAACACACAAGAAGAAAGCAGGAAAAAGAACATAAACTAGCATGGATATTACAGTGAAAAAGTATGAGCACCGACATCTAGCAATGAGTGTGTGTGAGCATAAATGTAATGCCGGTGAGAAATACGTACTCCCCCAAGCTTAGGCTTTTGGCCTAAGTTGGTCTGTGGCCACGGCTGGCCTGGCGGATATCCATAATAATAGTTGTTGGGGTCGTACTATGATGATGAAGAATAGTTGGGATCGTACTGTGATGAAGAAGAAGAATCTGACTGCCACTGGCTGACAGTCATCTCTGGATCCCAAGAATAAACAGATTGTCATGGAGGCTCATCTTGTGGTTCCTGTTCTAGGGCTGGTGAAGGATTCTTGTAAGCTTGGACGGCAGCCCACGTAACGAGGTAGGGTCCTACAAAATTAAACAAAGAAGGAGCAGGCAGGATAATAGTCTCAGGATGATGTTTGTTAAAGAACAATTGATATTTAAGCTCTCCTGCCCTATTCTTAACAATAAAATCATGTGCCACCATACTTTTATGATCTAGATAAACACGGGGCAGTACCTTTTCTTCCTTCTCAGCATGCCTAATAGGTATGTTAAAATGTGCAGCTAGGCGTGTGGCATGGACGCCTCCAAAGATGGGACCCTTAGTACGGTTCATACTTAACCATCTAGCAATAATACCGCCCATACTAAAAGTGTTATCACTATATAGACCGTGGTGCAGAATAATTATATTAGGGATACTAAGGTTTCCGATGTTTCTGCGTCCAATTAAACAACGACTAGCAAACAATGCAAAGTAGCGTAAAATATGAAAATGTATGCTAGTGATTCGTGCATCGGAAACCATTCTAGTTTCTCCTACAGTGATAGTATCAATAAATCCAGCCACATCATCATGATGTGGTTCTTCTATCTTGCCCTCAAAAGGGATTAAACAAATCTGACAGAAATCATAAAGTGACATCTCCTTATGCTCATCATATAAATGAAACTCCACCGTAGGTGGTGAGTTCCTATAATGAAAATGAATGTTTTGCACAAAGGTATTTGTGAGTAAGAGATACTCATCGCATTGGTCGTAGAGGAAAGCGGTGAGGCCTGCATTGTGAGCCAATTCATGAAAATCTTCATAGATACCGGCTGCTCTCAAGAAATCTTCAGAAGGCCATTCACACGCCCGAATCTCCGCGGTGCGCGGCAAATTATACTTAGGCTTCAGTGCCTTTTCCTTCGAGCTTTGGCTCGACAAGCCCCTCAAAAATCTCCTCATTATTTTTCTGAAACAATCTGAAATTTTTAGTAACTTCAAACAAAAATGAACCAACTTCAATAATATTGATAGCAACTACTCCTACAAGTCCCTAGAGCCTATATCAAGCATTAGAACTACTTGGAACCATATAAATTTGACATGCAAACTCAAGAACATGATCACCTATGCAGCACAAAATTGCAAAGAATAAATCACTAGAACAAAAACTAATTGGACCAATGGAGGAGTCACATACCAAGGAACAATCTCCCCAAGCAGTTTTGCGAGAGGTGCTTTGAGCAAGGAGATCGAAAATCACAGCAAAAGTGGCTAGAACTCGTGCTTGAGTTGGTTTTTTGGGTTTGTATGTGATATGGGAAGAAGATGGGTGATGGGATAAGTGGAGGAGGGCCACCATGGGCCCACGAGGCAGGGGGCGCGCCCTAGGGGGGCGCCCACCACCCTCGTGGCCAGGTGGCAGCTCCTCCCGTGGTAATTTTTGCACAGTAAATTCTCAAATATTCCCGAAAAAATCATATTAAATTGGCATGTCATTCTGAGGACTTTTATTTTCGGGATATTTTTATATTGGACGGATAAGTCAGGAAACAGACAGAAAATACTATTTTTACTTTATTTAATATAAATAACAGAAAGTATAGAGAGGGTACAGAAGTTTGTGCTTCTAGTTTCATCCATCTCATGCTCATCAAAAACAATCCACTAACAAGGTTGATCAAGTCTTGTTAACAAACTCATTCCGATAATCATGAAACCAGAGAAATTTCGAATAACACTAAGTTACCTCAACGGGGATATGCACATCCGCAATAATAAGAATATCATATTTCTTCTTGACAGTAGTAAGAGGAAATTCAAAACCTCCAAATATAATCGATGGAATTTTTCCAATAGAGTTGATACTATGAACTTGAGGTTGTTTCCTCGGAAAGTGTATCGTATGCTCATTACCATTAACATGAAAAGTGACATTGCCTTTGTTGCAATCAATAACAGCCCTGCAGTATTAAGAAAAGGTCTTCCAAGAATAATAGACATACTATCATCCTCGGGAATATCAAGTATAACAAAGTCCGTTAAAATAGCAACGTTTGCAACCACAATAGGCACATCCTCACAGATACCGACAGGTATAGCATGTAGCGACCAGACCTCAAACAGTCTGATCTCTGTGCTTCGGTGTCATCCCTGGATCAGTAATGCTGACACCACACAGTACTCGGAGGATTTATAACAGAGTAGCAATCACACACTTATTACATCGAGTGTCTCAAACAAGAACTTATTACAATAAATATGGCTTAAGGCCATCTAATAATGATAATAGCGGAAGGCTTGGAAGATAAGTGAGTCCATCAACTCCAACGGCATCACTGAGTATAGAACCATGACCTGAAGACTCCTTAATCATCGTATGAAAAGTCTGCAACATTAACGTTGCAGCCCGAAACGGGTCAGCACATGGAATGTGCTGGCAATGTAACACATAGAGAGTAATGGAATGAAACAGCTATACTATATGCATATTTGGCCGGTGGAAAGCTCTATGGTTACAGTTTTGCGTAAAGCCAATTTTTCCCTACTTCAAAGGAATAAATTTAATTACTATCATGGTAGTTGTTAAACATTGAGAATGGTTGACAATATTCTCAATCCCAAGTAAGCATCATCATTAAACAAAACCCAACAAAATTAATTTAGAGTAACATGTTGAGATTCACATGATAATCCAAGTACTAGATACTCAAGATGTCCATAACCGGGGACACGGCTAACCATGATTAGTTTATTACACTCTGCAGAGGTTTGCACACTTTTCCCCACAAGACTCGATCGCCTCCGTTTGGTTTCTCGCACTACAAGGTGTTTGAGAAGACGGATGACCGAGACATAGTCTTTCAGAAGCGCTAGCACCTTACGATCGGGTAGACCGTACCACCTACATCCCCTACATCTGCTAGTCTACCACTGTAAGAGTTCGCACGACTTAGTCAACTATGCTAGAGCCCATAATAGCTTGTGGCTGCACACGGAAGTTTCTAGTATGAATAGTCTCATGATCCCTTTGAGCCTGGGTGGCGGTCCGAAAGAAAACAGGCAAGTCCTGGAATACCCAGGTGCCTCAATCCACCCAGATGTGTGTTTAAGTTGCCACCTTAGATAAACCATTAATTAACAAACTCACATCTGTCATGGATATCACTCACCCAATCCACGTCTACTAGCATAGCATGGCATAATAAGCAAACGCGGAAGTAACTCCCAAAGGTTTGATAATAAACAGGTAATAGGTACTACCTCAACTACTTCCCATCCCACAATTTAATTAGAATCCTAATCATGCAATGTGTGAGGATTTGATCTAATGCAATAAAACTGGGTAGTAGAAAAGGTATGATCAAAGTGTTACTTGCCTTGCTGATGATCCGCGAAACCTAGAGATTCGAAGTAACAAGCGGCGCACTCCGGGTATTCTATCGCAGACAAACAAACAAGCATACAATAAGTACTCATCTAATGCACGGGTAAAACTCAAATAAGAGATCTAACCAGAAGGTTCAACTTAAGAACTCCGGTTGGCAAAAAGAATCAAATCGAACGAAACAACGAAAGTCAAACGGCGAAAGAAAACAACTTCGTTCTACAAATCTGGATCTAGGGCAATTTTTACAGTAGCAAAATCTTGTTTAAGTTGGTTAAACGGATAGAGGGTTTCGAGACGAAACTCCAGGCGCTTGAATCGCCTGATTCCGATAAACGAGCGAAAAGATATACTAAAACGAAAATTGGATCAGGAATCGCGATCAGAAAAATCGCGGATTTAATCAGAGAAAAAGAAAAAAAACGATGAACGGTCGTTAGAACGAACGAACGGACGAACGCTCGCTATTTAAATAAACCGGAAAAACCGATCTATTTAAAAAAACCAACGGAAAAACAGAACGGTTTTTCGAAAAAATTAAAAAAACCGGCGCGGAAATCGAGGCGGCGGCGGACCTTGGGCGGCGTGCCGCGGCGGCGGCGTCCGGCCGCGCGGCGGGGCGGCGGCGGCGGGGCTGGCGGTGGCGGTGGCGGGGGCTGGGGCGGCTTGGGGCTTGCTAGGGTTTCGGCTGGGCCTCCCCCGGCTATATATAGCCTAACGGGCCGGGAGTCCTAGTCGGACACGGCCCTATGTCGGTGCGCGTTTTTTTACGCGCAGAAGAAAAATGAAAAGAAATACTAAACGGACTCCAAAAATTCCGAAATAAATTTTCGCGGGCTTCTAAAATCAAGCCTCACAAGGTGAACATTTATTTGGGGCCTAAATGAAATTTGAAAAACGCACATTTTTCCTAAATTCAAATAAAACACCGAAAAACTCCGAAATAAAATCTTATTTGATTTTATTATTAAATCCTCAATATTTCTTTATTTTGGGAAAGTTATTTTATTCCCTCTCTCATATTTTTGTAATAGAAATAACTGATGATAAAATAATTAAAATCAAATGATCCAATTCTCAAAATTTGAGAAAACTCAAATATGAAAATAACGAAATCCCCAACTCTCTCCGTGGGTCATTGAGTTGCGTAGAATTTCTAGGATCAACCAAAAAGCAAAAAAATAAAATATGATATGAAATGATGATCTAATGTATAACATTCCAAATTGAAAATTTGGGATGTTACAAACCTACCCCCCCCCTTAAGATGAATCTCGCCCTCGAGATTCGGGTTGGCTTGGAAATAGGTGAGGGTGGTCCTTGAGAAATTCTTCCTCTCGTTCCCAGGTGGCTTCATCCTCTGTGTGGTGGCTCCACTAAACTTTGCAAAACTTGATAACCTTGCTACGAGTGACTCGATTGGCAAACTCGAGAATCTTAACGGGTCTCTCCTCGTAGGTCAAGTGGTTATCCAACTGAATAGTTTCCAAAGGCATTGTGTCTCTCATCGGTATGTCAGCCATCTCCGCGTGACACTTCTTCAACTGGGAAACGTGGAACACATCATGAACTCCTGACAATCCTTTAGGTAATTCCAACTTGTAGGCCAGTTCTCCCATACGCTCCAAAACTCGATATGGTCCTACAAATCGTGGCGCTAACTTCCCTTTAACTCCAAAATGCTTTGTTCCCCGAAGTGGAGATACTCGAAGATAAGCTCTATCTCCGACTTCGTAAACGGTCTCCTTGCGTTAAGAATCTACATAACTCTTCTGTCTGGACTGGGCTACCTTGAGCCTATCGCGGATCAACTTCACCTTCTGTTCAGACTCTTTAATCAAGTCAGGTCCAAACAACTGGCGGTCTCCAACTTTGTCCCAGGACAACGCTGTCCTGCACCTCCTTCCGTACAAGGCTTCGAAAGGGGCCATCTTTAAACTGGTTTGGTAACTGTTGTTGTAAGAGAACTCTGCATATGGCAAATTGTCGTCCCAACTAGATCCGTAATCTAGCGCACAAGCTCTCAGCATATCCTCCAAAATCTGATTGACTCTCTCGGTCTGTCCTTCTGTCTGTGGATGAAAAGATGTACTGAATTCTAGCCTGGTACCCAAAGTTTCGTGCAACTGCTTCCAGAACTTTGAGGTAAACTGGGTTCCTCTATCTGATACGATACTCCTTGGAACTCCATGCAAACACACGATCCTGGTCATGTATATCTCTGCCAACTTAGCACTGGTGTAAGTGGTCTTTACTGGGATGAAATGAGCTACTTTCGTCAATCGATCAACTACAACCCAAATCGAGTCATAGCCTGAACGAGTCCTGGGTAATCCCGTGATAAAATCCATGCCTAACTTATCCCACTTCCATTCGGGTATCGGCAATGGTTGTAACAATCCTGCTGGCTTCTGATGCTCTGCCTTTACTCTCTGACATACATCACAAACTGCTACATACTCCGCAATATCCTTCTTCATTCCGGTCCACCAGAAAATATCCTTCAAATCCAAATACATCTTGGTATTTCCTGGGTGAATCGAATATGGTGAATCGTGTGCCTCTTGCAGAATCAACTTCCTGATCTCCGGGTCATTGGGCACATAAACACGGTCTTCAAACCATAGGGTGTCGTGCTCATCCTCACGAAATCCTTTAGCTTTTCCTTTGCTCAGTTTCTCCTTTATAGCGGCAATCTCTTTGTCAGTCTTCTGAGCTTCTCTGATTCTATCCATCAAGGTTGACTGAATCTCCAATGCTGCTACATAGCCTCTCGGAACTATTTCCAAACATAGTTCACGAAGATTTTCTGCTAACTCCTTGGGTATTTCTCCCGTCATTAATGTATTGACATGGCTCTTACGGCTTAAGGCGTCAGCTACTACATTAGCCTTTCCGGGATGGTATTGCAATCTCATATCATAATCCTTGATGAGTTCCAACCATCTCCTTTGTCTGAGATTCAACTCCTTCTGTGTGAAAATGTACTTCAAACTCTTATGATCCGTGTACACCTCACAATGGTTTCCAATGAGGAAATGCCTCCATGTTTTCAAAGCATGCACTACGGCTGCTAACTCCAAATCATGCGTGGCATAATTCAACTCATGAGGCTTCAGTTGTCTTGAGGCATATGAAACAACTCTCCCTTCCTGCATAAGCACTGCTCCAAGTCCTCGACGTGAAGCGTCGCAATACACCTCATAATCTTTGGTCTGGTCTGGCAAAATCAACACTGGTGAGGTAACCAAACGTTTCTTCAACTCCTGGAAACTAGCCTCACATTCCTCCGTCCATATGAACTTGGTATCTTTCTTTAATAACTCCGTCATAGGCTTCGCAATCTTTGAGAAATTCTCAATGAATCTCCGGTAGTATCCTGCGAGTCCAAGAAAACTCCGGATCTCTCCCACTGTAGTTGGTGATTCCCACTTGGTCACGGTATCTACTTTGGTAGGATCTACTGCTATACCTTCTCCAGATATAACGTGTCTGAGGAATCCTACTTCCTTCAACCAAAACTCACATTTGCTGAACTTGGCATATAATTGATGTTCTTTGAGCTTTCCAAGTACCAAACGCAAATGCTCCTTATGCTCCTCTTCATTCTTCGAATAAACCAGGATATCATCAATGAACACTATGACGAACTTATCCAAAAACTCCATAAATACTTTGTTCATCATGTTCATAAAATAGGCAGGTGCGTTAGTCAGACCAAATGACATAACGGTATACTCGTACAGCCCATACCTGGTGGTAAAAGCTGTCTTAGGAATATCCTGTTCTCGAATCTTCAACTGGTGGTATCCTGATCGTAGATCAATCTTGGAAAATACCTTAGCTCCTTGCAATCGATCAAACAGATCATTGATCATTGGTAGTGGGTACTTGTTCTTAATCGTTACTTCGTTCAATCCTTGATAATCAACAACCATCCTTAACGATCCATCCTTCTTCTCCACTAGAAGTACTGGCGATCCCCAAGGTGAAGAACTAGGGCGAATATATCCCTTATCCAGTAACTCCTTAATCTGCTTCTTAATTTCTACCAAATCCTTTGCTGGCATCCTATATGGTCTCTTTGATATTGGCCCTGGTGCCTGGCAATAGCTCAATCAAAAACTCAATATCTCTATCCGGTGGCATGCCTGGCAACTCCTCTGGAAATACTTCAGGGAAATCCCTTACCACTGGTACTTCCTCCTGCACAACTCCTGTTAAGCAATTTACTTGAGTCCTCTTCGGCACATGTCGGGATACATACTTGATCCTTCTCCCTTCTGGGGTGGTAAGCAAAATTGACTTACTAGCGCATTCAATATTTCCTTCATACTTTGATAACCAATCCATGCCTAATATCACATCCAATCCTTGAGATTCCAATACTATTAGGTCTGAGGGAAAAACATAGTTACCAATCCTTAATGGTAACCGATCACACCATAGACTAGCCACATACTCTGCTCCAGGCGAGGTTACTAACATGGGTGACCTAAGGGCTTGGGTTGGTAGGTTATACTTATCCACAAATCCCCTGAGATGTATGAATGCGATGCACCAGTATCAAAAAGAACGAGTGCAGTAAATGACTTAACCAGAAACTTACCTATTACTGCATCAGGCTGAGCTTCAACCTCCTCCACGCTAACGTGGTTCACCTGTCCCCTATTAAAAGGGTTCGGCTTCTTCCCAGAGCTTCCATTGCCATTTCCATTTTGTATCTCAGGGCATTCATTGGCATAATGTCCGGTCTTCGAACACTTAAAGCAAGTGACTTGGCTCAGGTCCTTCTTGGCTGGGGTTGATGGGTTGGTGCGATTCTGGCCATTGCTTCCTCCATTTCCATTTCCATTCCTGGTGCCATTGTGATTGTGCGAGCTACCTCCTCCATGGGTATGCTGAAAATGTCCTCCCGGTCTAGGGGTAAAACGTGGCTTCTGCTGAGCTCCTGAAGTGTACTTTCCTTGTCCATACTTCCTCTTGCGATTCTCAATTTGCTGCTGCTTCCCTTCAATCATAAGAGCACGATCTACCAACTCCTGGTAGTTGTTGAAGGTTGCTACCATCAACTGCATGCTCAACTCATCATTCAGTCCTTCCAGAAACTTCTCCTGCTTAGCTGCATCCGTAGCGACGTCATCTAGGGCATAACGTGCTAACTTACTAAAGTCCTCCACATACTGGCCAACTGTCCGTCCTCCTTGGCGCAAGTTGTGAAACTCACGCTTCTTCATGGCCATAGCTCCTGTTGAAACATGTGCAGTACGAAAAGACTGCTGAAACTGGTCCCATGTGACAGTGTCGACACGGAAAGTGGCTGTGAAATTCTCCCACCATGATGCTGCTGGTCCTTCAAGTTGATGTGCGGCAAACTTCACCTTCTCCGCATTTGTGCATCCTGCTGTGGTCAACTCCCTAGCTGTCTTGCGGAGCCAATCATCTGCTACTATCGGCTCGGTGCTACTGGAAAACACCGGCGGATTCAGCCTAAGAAAACAGGCTAAGTGGTCAACAGGTGGTGGTAGTGGTGGGTTGTTGTTGTTGTTGTTGTTGTTCCCCTGATTCTAATTCTGGACTAGCAACTGCATCAATGTGTTCTGCTGCTGGATCAACTGAGTGAGTTCCGGTGTAAACGCAAATCCGGGGTCACATCTCGGAGGCATCTGAGGGTTTAGAAAAGATGATATCTAAGAATAGAGGGGGTCTAAAGAGAAAACACTACCCATATGCACATGAGGCAAAATCAAACAATTCACTTCATTCAATCAAACAAGGGCATACAATTGATCTAACTATCGCAAAAGTGCTCGAACTACTATATTTACATGGTGGACTACTACTACTGATGAGGTGGTATACTAGAAATATTCTTCGGTTGCAGACTCCATGATATCTGCTCCAGCTTCATCAACATAGTCATCATCGCTTCCGTCTGGATCCGAATCGGTGTCGTCGATGATGATGTAGTCTTCCGGGCTAATCTCCTTGGGTTCTTCGTCTTCCTCTACTGGTGTAGGGCCTCCCTTAAATATTCCAATCTTCTTGATTAGGTCGTCATTTTTCTACTTCAATTTCTTCTTCATAATCTTCATGTGTAGCCTTGAGTTCTTCCTCCAGTTCCTTGATTCTAGTCTTAGCCTTCTTCAGATCTATCATGTCGGCACACATCTGGTTCTCCTGTCGTCGAATGTGCTGGTTTAACTCCTGGATAAAAGCTGCAATTGATCTATCCTTCCTGGTGCTGATCATCTCCCAGTGCTCATCTCGGCGCCCACAAATCTGGTAGATAGTATCTTTGAGGTCATTGCGGTAGACTTCTCCAATGCGTCACATGGCGATGTGAGCTGCCATGCTCATTCCTAGACTCCAAGTTGGCGCATCAAAAGAAAACTCTATGGGCTCAGTGACTGGCATGAACGTCCTTCCTGGAACTTGAACTTGAATCATCCAGCGCTCTTCTTTAGGTAAAGTGGCGTTGTAGGTTCCGGTGAAGCTTGGTATTCCTATGTTCAGGTATCTAGTGACTTCCTTCAAGTGACGTCCAAAGGGTGTATCTTCATCTGGTTGCATGAACTTGTTCCTTGCATCCGCCATCCTAAAGAGTAGAAAAGATGAGAGGTCAGAAGAGAAGAGAGTGAATAGTGATCTAGGTCTCTAACTTAGTGGTCGTGTCCTACAGTCAGCGTGTGCTCTGATACCATCTCTGTAGCGACCAGACCTCAAACAGTCTGATCTCTGTGCTCCGGTGTCATCCCTGGATCAGTAATGCTGACACCACACAGTACTCAGAGGATTTATAACAGAGTAGCAATCACACACTTATTACATCGAGTGTCTCAAACGAGAACTTATTACAATAAATATGGCTTAAGGCCATCTAATAACGATAACAGCGGAAGGCTTGGAAGATAAGTGAGTCCATCAACTCCAACGGCATCACTGAGTATAGAACCACGACCTAAAAACTCCTTAATCATCGTCTGAAAAGTCTGCAACATTAACGTTGCAGCCCGAAACGGGTCAGCACATGGAATATGCTGGCAATGTAACACATAGAGAGTAATGGAATGAAACAGCTATACTATATGCATATTTGGCTGGTGGAAAGCTCTATGGTTACAGTTTTGCGTAAAGCCAATTTTTCCCTACTTCAAAGGAATAAATTTAATTACTATCATGGTAGTTGTTAAACATTGAGAATGGTTGACAGCATTCTCAATCCCAATTAAGCATCATCATTAAACAAAACCCAACAAAATTAATTTAGAGTAACATGTTGAGATTCACATGATAATCCAGGTACTAGATACTCAAGATGTCCATAACCGGGGACACGGCTAACCATGATTAGTTTATTACACTCTGCAGAGGTTTGCACACTTTTCCCCACAAGACTCGATCGCCTCCGTTTGGTTTCTCGCACTACAAGGTGTTTGAGAAGACGGATGACCGAGACATAGTCTTTCAGAAGCGCTAGCACCTTACGATCGGGTAGACCGTACCACCTACATCCCCTACATCTGCTAGTCTACCACTGTAAGAGTTCGCATGACTTAGTCAACTATGCTAGAGCCCATAATAGCTTGTGGCTGCACACGGAAGTTTCTAGTATGAATAGTCTCATGATCCCTTTGAGCCTGGGTGGCGGTCCAAAAGAAAACAGGCAAGTCCTGGAATACCCAGGTGCCTCAATCCACCCAGATGTGTGTTTAAGTTGCCACCTTAGATAAACCATTAATTAACAAAACTCACATCTGTCATGGATATCACTCACCCAATCCACGTCTACTAGCATAGCATGGCATAATAAGCAAACGCGGAAGTAACTCCCAAAGGTTTGATAATAAACAAGTAATAGGTACTACCTCAACTACTTCACATCCCACAATTTAATTAGAATCCTAATCATGCAATGTGTGAGGATTTGATCTAATGCAATAAAACTGGGTAGTAGAAAAGGTATGATCAAAGTGTTACTTGCCTTGCTGATGATCTGCGAAACCTAGAGATTCGAAGTAACAAGCGGCGCACTCCGGGTATTCTATCGCAGACAAACAAACAAGGATACAATAAGTACTCATCTAATGCACGAGTAAAACTCAAATAAGAGATCTAACCAGAAGGTTCAACTTAAGAACTCCTGTTTGCAAAAAGAATCAAATCGAACGAAGCAATGAAAGTCAAACGGCGAAAGAACAACTTCGTTCTACAAATCTGGATCTAGGGCAATTTTTACTGTAGCAAAATCTTATTTAAATTGGTTAAACGGATAGAGGGTTTCGAGACGAAACTCTGGGCGCTTGAATCGCCTGATTCCGATAAACGAGCGAAAAGATATACTAAAACGAAAATCGGATCAGGAATCGCGATCAGAAAAATCGCGGATTTAATCCGAGAAAAAGAAAAAAATGACGAACGTTCGCTAGAACGAACGAACGGACGAACGCTCGCTATTTAAATAAACCGGAAAACCCGATCTATTTAAAAAAATGAATCTAAAAAAACCGACGGAAAAACCGAACGTTTTTTTGAAAAAATAAATAAAAAACCGGTGCGGAATTCGAGGCGGCAGCGTACCTCGGGCGGCGTGCGGCGGCGGCGGCGCGGCGGGGCGGCGGGGGCTAGGGCGGCTTGGGGCTGTCTAGGGTTTCGGTTGGGCCTCCCTCGGCTATATATAGCCTAACGGGCCGGGAGTCCTAGTCGGACACGGCCCTAGGTCGGTGCGCGTTTTTTTTACGCGCAGAAGAAAAATAAAAAGAAATACTAAACGGACTCCAAAAATTCCGAAATAAATTTTCACGGGCTTCTAAAATCAAGCCTCATAAGGTGAACATTTATTTGGGGCCTAAATGCAATTCTGAAAAACGCACATTTTTCCTAAATTCAAATAAAACTCTGAAAAACTCCGAAATAAAATCTTATTTGATTTTATTATTAAATCCTCAATATTTCTTTATTTTGGGAAAGTCATTTTATTACCTCTCTCATATTTTTGTACTAGAAATAATTGATGATAAAATAATTAAAATCAAATGATCCTATTCTTAAAATTTGAGAAAACTCAAATATGAAAATAAGGAAATCCCCAACTCTCTCCGTGGGTCATTGAGTTGCGTAGAATTTCTAGGATCAACCAAAAAGCAAAAAAATAAAATATGATATGCAATGATGATCTAATGTATAACATTCCAAATTGAAAATTTGGGATGTTACATAGCAGTTGATTTATCAGCCATTTGCAAAGATATTTCGGTAGGTGTCAGCTTACTCAAGTCAAGTCTACGATATAAAGAGAGAGGCATAACACTAACACCGGCTCCAAGATCACATAAAGCAGTTTTAATATAATTTCTTTTAATGGAGCAAGGTATAGTAGGTACTCCGGGGTCTCCAAGTTTCTTTGGTATTCCAAGCATGGTGGAAATCTCAGCTTCCGGGATCTTTCTTTTATTAGTAATGATATCCTTCATATATTAACTTTCTTTACCATGTTTCCTAGCAACAAAGTCTTTCTTATCATAACGTTGATTCTTTGATTGTGGGTTATCAAGATCAACATCAGGTTCAATTTCTACATCATTATCATTACTAGGTTGAGCATTAATATGAACATCATCATTAACATTTTCATTAGGTTCATGTTCATTACCAGATTGTGTTTTAGCATCAGACATAGAGATGTCATTTGGATTATCAGGTGGTTCAGCAATAGGTTCACTAGAAGTTTGCACAATTCTATCATTTTTCTTTTTCTTCTTTTTAGAAGAACTAGGTGCATCAATTTTATTTCTCTGAGAATCTTGCTCAATTCTCTTAGGGTGGCCTTCAGGATACAAAGGTTCCTGAGTCATTCTACCAGTTCTAGTAGCCACTTTAACAGCATAATCATTTTTCTTACTATTCATCTCATGAGCAATTCTTTTTGAGCTTTAAGTACTTGTTCTACTTGAGTGGTAACCATAGAAGCATGTTTGCTAGCAAGTTTAAGTTCACCTCTAATATTAGCCATATAATCACCCAAGTATTTAATCATATTAGCATCTTATTTCAATTGTCTACCAAAATAAGCATTGAAAGTCTTCTTGCTTAAATATAAAATTATCAAACTCATCCAAGCACTGACTAGCAATTTAGTAGGAGGCATTTCACCTTTATCAAATCTATAGAGAGAATTTACCTTTACTACTCGTGTCAGGTTATCGGATGTCTGGAGGTTCTTCAATAAATAAAGGATTAAGATCATATATTTCTTCATTAGGCAGTAAACTGAGACCATGTATTTCTTCAATACGAGGTAAATTCTTAACATCTTCAGCTTTAATACCTTTTTCTGTCATAGATTTCTTTGCCTCTTGCATATCTTTGGGACTGAGAAATAAAACACCTCTATTCTTCGGAGTTGGTTTAGGAATAGGCTCAGTAATTGGAGCAGGAGATGGCTTAGGAGCTGGCTCAGGAGGTGCCCAATTATTTTCATTTGTCAACATATTATTCAATAGAATTTCAGCTTCATCCGGTGTTCTTTCCCTGAAAAGAGAACCAACACAACTATCCAGGTAATCTATGGAAGCATCGGTTAGTCCATTATAAAAGATATCAAGTATTTCAGGTTTCTTAAGAGGATGATCAGGCAAAGCATTAAGTAACTTGAGAAGCCTCCCCCAATCTGGTGGGAGACTCTCTTCTTTAATTTGCACGAAGTTGTATATTTCCCTCAAAGCAGCTTGTTTCTTATGAGCAGGGAAGTATTTAGCAGAGAAGTAATAAATCATATCCTGGGGACTACGCACACAACCAGGATCAAGAGAATTAAACCATATCTTAGCATCACCCTTTAATGTGAACGGAAATATTTTGAGTATATAGAAGTAATGCAATCTCTCATCATTAGTGAATAGGGCAGCTATATCATTTAACTTAGTAAGATGTGACATAACAGTTTCAGATTCATAGCCATAGAACGGATCATATTCGACCAAAGTAATTATATCAGGATCAACAGAGAATTCATAATCCTTATCAGGAACACAAATAGGTGAAGTAGCAAAAGCAGGGTCAGGTCTCATTTTATCTCTAAGTGATTCTTTGTTCCATTTAATTAATAACCTCTTAAGCTCATATCTATCTTTGCAAGCTAAAATAGCGGCAGAAGATTCCATATCAAAAAGATAACCCTCAGGAAATAACAGGCATATTTTCATCATCACTATCATCATCGTATTCAGATTCAATAATTTCCTTTTCTCTAGCCCTAGCAATTTGTTCATCAAGAAATTCACTAAGGGGCACAGTAGTATCAGGCATAGAAGCAGTTTCATCATAAGTATCATGCATAGCAGAAGTGGCATCATCAATAACATGCGACATATCAGAACGAATAGCAGAAGAAGGTGTAGGTGTCGCTAACTTACTCATAACCGAAGGTGAATCAAGTGCAGAGCTAGATGGCAGTTCCTTACCTCCCTCGTAGTTGAGGGATAGATCTTGGTTTTTGGATCTCTCAAGTTCTTCATAGTGTCCAGCAGATATAAATCCCAAGTGACTCAAAGAATAGAGCTATGCTCCCCGGCAACGGCGCCAGAAATTAGTCTTGATAACCCACAAGTATAGGGGATCGTAACAGCTCTCGAGGGTAGAGTATTCAACCCAAATTTATTGATTCGACACAAGGGGAGCCAAAGAATATTCTCAAGTATTACAGCTGAGTTATCAATTCAACCACACCTGGAAACTTAGTATCTGCAGCAAAGTGTTTAATAGCAAAGTATTATAATAGTGGCGGTAGCGGCAACAAAAGTAAAGACAGCAAAAGTAATGTTTTTGGTATTTTGTAGTGATTGTAACAGTAGCAGCGGGAAAGTAAATAAGCGTAAACCAGTATATGGAAAACTCGTAGGCACCGGATCAGTGATGCATAATTATGCCGGATGCGGTTCATCATGTAACAGTCATAACATAGGGTGACACAGAACTAGCTCCAATTCATCAATGTACTGTAGGCATGTATTCCGTATATAGTCATACGTGCTTATGGAAAAGAACTTGCATGACATCTTTTGTCCTACCCTCCGGTGGCAGTGGGGTCCTATTGGAAACTAAGGGATATTAAGGCCTCCTTTTAATAGAGAACCGGAATGAAGCATTAGCACATAGTTAATACATGAACTCCTCAAACTATGGTCATCACCGGGAGTGGTCCCGATTATTGTCACTTCGGGGTTGCCCGATCATAACACATAGTAGGTGACTATAGACTTGCAATATAGGATCAAGAACTCATATATATTCATGAAAACATAATAGGTTCAGATCTGAAATCATGGCACTAGGGCCCTAGTGACAAGCATTAAGCATAGCAAAGTCATAGCAACATCAATCTCAGAACATAATGGATACTAGGGATCAAACCCTAACAAAACTAACTCGATTACATGATAAATCTCATCCAACCCATCACCGTCCAGCAAGCCTACGATGGAATTACTCACGCACGGCGGTGAGCATCATGAAATTGGTGATGGAGGATGGTTGATGATGACAACGGCGACGAATCCCCCTCTCCGGAGCCCCAAACGGACTCGAGATCAGCCCTTCTGAGAGGTTTTAGGGCTTGGCGACGGCTCCGTATCATAAAACGCGATGATTTCTTCTCTCTCATTTTTTTCTATCCGAAAGCAAATATATAGAGTTGGAGTTGGCGTCGGAGGGTTTCCAGGGGGCCCACGAGGTAGGGGGCGCGCCCTAGGGGGGTCGCCCCCGCCCTCGTGAGAAGGGTGTGGCCCCCCTGGTCTTCATCTTTGGGGAGGATTTTTTATTGTTTTTTCTAAGATGTTCCATGGAGTTTCGGGTCATTCTGAGAATATTTGTTTTCTGGACATAAAACAACACCATGGCAATTCTGCTGAAAACAGCGTCAGTCCGGGTTAGTTCCATTCAAATCATACAAGTTAGAGTCTAAAACAAGGGTAAAAGTGTTTAGAAAAGTAGATACGACTGATACGTATCAGACACCATATGCAAGATATGAGAAATATAAACATTGCAACTTAGAGCATACACCTCAGGTGGGATATAGGACTGGTCACCTGTCTCTGAATCCTCCTCTGTGGAGCTCCTTGTAACCATCAAGATATATGCTTCAATAGGTACCAATGCCTGCTCCGAAGACCTTGTTTTCACTCCTGATTTTTTCATAATCGTCTCAAATGGCTGATACACATGAAGAGTAGTTTAATATACACAGATTGTCGACAAATGGAATACGTAATGAAAAAAGATGCCATGAGATAATTCACATATATGATGCCTGGCTACATGGCGATGCATAATTCACATATATGATAACTGGCTGAAAAACATGGCATTGCATAATTCCCATATACTCCCTCCGTTCCTAAATATTTGTCTTTTTAGAGATTACAAATGGACTAGTACATACAGACGTATATAGACATATTTTAGAGTGTAGATTCACTCATTTTGCTCCATATGTAGTCACTTGTTGAAATCTCTAAAAAGACAAATATTTAGGAATGGTGGAAGTATGATATAGAAACCAAACAGGTGGCATTCACACAAAGCAAATCTAAACTAAGCTGATGACATATCAGATGAATAATGTAAGCAATGTGAGGCGCCATATGCATGATATGACCAACATCAGCATGCCAGGTTAGAGCAAACACCTCAGGTGGTAAATAGGAGTGGTCAGCTCCCTCTGAATCTCCATTTGAACAGTTATCTTCCTCTGGAATACAATCTGGTATGGCGGGAGGGGGGCACTTCGCCCACCATGGAGTGACGTCTGCATGACATTGTATTCACATGCAACGGTCTTCTCTTTTTCTCTACATGTTTAGTACAATTGTGTACAATAACTGACATGCATAATAAAAAATTAGTTAGATTTTGTAAGGCCTAAGGGGTGCATGCAGAAATCAAGACTGATGGTAGCAAACGAGTGGATAGATCCAAAACTATTGATAGCAGGTAGATTATAGCTTCAATTTAAAAAGATAGACAATGGATCATCTATTGTTTGTTGCCCACCCAACATGAACCACATAGAAGACCCCAGATGAACAAGGTAGTAGACATATACTATTCATTGCTGCCTCGATATGAGATCCACGGGAATTTTAAAACTCAAGTTTGAACAATAAAGTAGCAGGTAATAATAACTGATGTATAACGTAAGCAAATACGAAAGACTGCGACCTCTCTTACGGAACTGTGTAGTTCTCAGGTTCATCTGCTCAGTCGATGATGGTAATGCAGTTGGCGTGGCTGCCGGCAATGGGGAAGATGATCTGAGGTGGTGAAAGAAAGTTTGCAGGGGGGATCTCTGCTGCAGTGAACGCTTCTATCAAGGGTGCACCTCTCGTGGGGTGGATGACGGCACGGCAGGAGCAGGACTTAAAACACAGAGTTTTCTTTGACGCCTATCTGAAAATGAAGTAAATCTGTAAGGGCTCCTTAGAATTGGAGGATTCTATAAACACAGGGACAGGAAAAACACAGGAATATGATAGGAATGCACGTGCAAAACAGAGCATTTGGAAACATAGGGTTTCTGTGAACCTTGGTGTTTGGTTCACATGAATTGGAAGAACACAGGAATGAAGAAACATGGTCAAATTAAAGTCAAACCATGTGAAAATGAAAAAAACAAATCTTATTATGCTAGTAATGCAATTAGTCATGTTCTTGATGCATATTAATTTGAAAAGGACGTCCAACTAAATATAAAAATTCCTACCATTTTTCTTTGAAAGAAACACCAAAGGAAAAAAATCCTCCAGTTTTGCTTTTCTCCACTCCTAACCAAATGCACAAATAGTAGTACCATAGTAGTTCCATAGCAAAGGATCCCTGAGGGATCGACATGAATGCACAGTAACAAAGTGATGCAACGAGTGTACAACCTATTTGGCATAGCCCTATCGCGCATCATTGGGTTGGCGTGGAGGGTGGTGATGCTGGTGTGACTGTCGGAGGCGGCGAAGAAGATATGAGGCCTCTGGAAACGGTGCCGAGGGTACTACTCCACTGTGATGGACGGTTCCGTCGTTGGACCAGCTTCTGTGAGGTGTACGGCGTCGAGGCTGAAGCAGGACAAGACTGACAATGTTAATCTGAAGTGGGACTCTAATATCATCTGCAATAGATGATGTAAAATACATCACCAAAAAGTGCTAGATGTAAAACGCATCAGCCGCGCCACGACCGCTCCGACAGATGTTGTAAATACTGTTTACTCTGAACTTACTGAAGAAACTGAACTTTACAGTCGAAACTGGATTTTACTATTGAAACTGATTGAACTAGTAGAAGAGCATTGCAATAGATGTTTAGGGCGTTTGAGCACTAGTAGCAGAGAAGCAGTGATCTAAATCAGCAGACGCTTGAGCAGGGAACGCACTAGCAGAGAGCAAGTCGTGCAGCAGAACCGCGAGCGAGTGCTAAAGCAGCAAGTCCTATAGCTGCCAGAGGTCGTGCAATGGCAACAGCAGCGCGAGCGAGAGCAAGAGCAGAGCAGCAGCAGGAACGAGACCAAGTGTGGAGCAGCAGCACGACCGACGGCAATAGCAGAGCAGCAGCATGAAGTGGCCATCAAGGAAGCAACGACATGGGGGAGAGACGTCGTGGATGAAGTGGCCGGCGATGGAGACCCGCCATGGCTGCTCGGTATCGAGCACAGGCAGCCTTGTGAGATCGAATAAAAGATAAAATGCAACGGTGAGTGTAGACCTCCTTGGTGGCGCCGAGTTGGCCTCGGCTTCATCGGAGGAATTGGTGAGGGTGCTGCGGTTCCGGTGGGGCAGGTCAAGATGACGCTGTGTGGATGGAGGTGGCGCGATAGACGAGGTGAACATCGGGGCAGCTCCTTGGAGGTGGAGGACAGGGCGGCTGATCGAGCGGGACGACGAGATCGACGACGGATCCTCATCCGATGCGGTGGATGAGGGACGGCGAGCTATTGAGGTGGACGACATCGTCGGGGAATAGTCTCTGACTGGGCGGCGGTCGGCAGGCCGACCGAGGAGCGTGGGGTTTCGTGGGTTTTGGCGGCCTCGGTGTATGAATGGGGGGGACGAAGGGCAAGGTAGGGGTGCCATGGCTTAGGGACGCACTTGTCCGAAATGTAGGGTAAGTTACCAGCATACCCCCACCGGTTTTGACACCGCGATGTCGAGCCGGCATTTCCGGCTGAGGGGTAGAAGGGGGATTTTGCGTGTCTGGGCTGCTGACCAATTTTGGATGAGGAGGGAGTTTTCGTGTGCGTCGAAATTTCAGGATAACAAGGCGCGACGCGGGTTGAAGAGGCGGGAGTTTCAAAGCAGATGAGACAAAAGATACTCGAGCTTAAAATTTCAGGATAACATGGCGCAGATTCCTTGTTCGGCAGAACAAACTTAACATGACAAAAAAACAATTCATACAAGACGCAAGAGAGTCATGTCCCCTTTTACTATATTTCTATAAATGTCATTGAAAAAACTACAAGAAAAATGTAAAAAAATCGGGAGAACAAGATTACCCTGTACAGTACCAAATCGATTCGCACTTCCCTCAACAACAACAAAAAACA